>NC_133312.1:2544147-2639628 GCF_012295235.1 Primulina huaijiensis | reverse complement strand
ATATAAACTATTTAATAATGTACGGAGGGTAATTAACTAATTATTAATTAAAGTAATGCAAATATTGACAAAAAAATATGAGAAAAACTAACAACCGTAATTTGATTGATGGATTTCAAATGTATTTTTGTTGTTTAGAAAAATGATATCATAAACTTCAAATTCAGGAGTTACATTTTTATACAGTATTCCATGTTAATTATGATAGATTTCAAATTCAATTCAATCATGATATCATTTGAAATATATTCTACTTTATATAATTAATATTCAAATAAGTAATACATGAATTTAAGATTTGATCTGTTATTTCACTGTAACAATAAAAATATAATCGAAAAATACATGTATTTCAAATTCATCTATTCAAATACAATATTAAAGAATGGGAAAACAAACTTCTTCCACTAATCTAGCTATAAAATCACCGTAAGTTTCAAAAATCGTTTTTCCAAACACAAAAATTATGTAACACATGTTCTCGACTACTAAGTAAATATTATATATTGCAGGTGTATATTCTTTTTTTTTTGTAAGACAGAATGTATATCTAGGAAAAGCACGTCCTCGGATTCAGAATCTTTTCCATCGCCATCTTTGAGACTTATTTATCGGTCAACATTTAGTCAAACTTTTTCCAGATAGTTAATGCAAACATCAAAACTACTACTTTGGATTCTGAGGGGAAAAACATATGTGTATATATTTATTCAAATGATGTAACTTCGATCCTATCTTTTTAATGATGCACGTTTTTACTTTAAATGTAGGATTATATAATATATTTATTCAAATGAACTACATATGTATAGGATTATATAATATATTTATTCAAATGAACTACATATGTATATAATTATATACAATTTTAATATGATGGACACATATCATGTCCACTTCTCTACCCATCAATGAAGTAACACTCGTCTATTAGATGTGATGGATCATTGTAATTTTGCATGCCTTACCATCGTCTTGGAACAAGAATTTAAAAGGTGAAACTTCACAATGCAATTTTTGAAGTCCCGTGTAGCATTACTGAATATACTTTTTTTTAAGAAAGAAATCATATTATTTCCTCAAATCAAATCTTCAACAAGAGCCCAAATATGAAAGTATGAACAAAAGAAGGTTCCACTTGTTTACTTCCGTAAAGGTTGGGAGAATGGTTGAATGTAAATTTTATTGGCAAATGTACAGTAACATCACTTTTGATATTCCATTCAATTCCATCATTTTCAAGTTTTAACGATGTAAACGCTAAACTGATGTGCAATAGGGGAAAACACTACAAGAAGAATCTAACATGATTTACACAAACCGTGTGAAACGAGTAATTTGCACGTAGTCATGGTTTTTTCTAGCTTTCATCAACTCCCTCCATCTCATTTGCTTGTAAGATTTCTACTGGAAACTGGTTTACCACGGCTTCTCGTCTTTGTTTTCCTTGGCCAGTTTTCAGAGGACGCCTAAAGTTGATGACCGATAAATGTAGTTTAAAAAATGTGTTCTAAGATGATCTTCGCCATTGATTCTTTCCTTTTTTCTGAGGTAACTTAAAGGGGCTCCAGCTCTTCCTGCGCTTGGAAGTTTCACAAAAAAGTCCGGATGCGAGTGCTTGTTGGAGCCACAGTTCAAACTCCTCCTCTTCATCCATCATCTCCGCATCCAAATCCCATGGATACCTACCCGAGTTGGACCTCTGAGTTGACTTCTCTAATCCAACCATGTTGACATGGAAACTGGGACGATGAGTGTTTGGCCTGCAAGCCATACCCTAAAAGCGAAAAAACAGCATTCATTCCCGGTGACAAGAGAGAGCAGTTAATGCTCTAATCTGATAGTGATGTTGCATGTCAAGATATAAAGTAGTAGAAATATGACAACTTCTTCAGTGTCGTGAGGAGCAAACGTTGACCTTGAACAATAAAGTAGAAAATCAGGCTATAATCAAACTTCTTTGGAACTAAGGCCTGCGTGATAATACGATTATATTGCTCAAGCTTTGGCAAGTGGTCTAATAGAAGCCTAATTATTATCGTCGATGTACTAATGCAATAAACACAGGCTTTCGAGCAATGATGCACCAATCTACACATTACTCCATAGATTGAGCCAGACATAAAATATGGGACATTTTTAGAATCCTCCTACTGTCAAATCTTTATGTCAAAGATACATGTTGACTTCTAAATAACAGATATGATGGATGCACCAGAATGATTGCTAAAAAAGCCCAACTCATTCAAAATTTTCTTCCGAGCAAAAGCAACAAACTTACCTGACATATAGCCCACTCTGACACATCAAAGATCCTGCTTTCAGCGCATACAAATGCTCGAGGTATTTCCACCTATATAAGATAAATACGATACATGTGAAAGAGAGAAGATACTTAGAAATTTCAGATGTAGCACAGACACAATAACAGGTAAACATGTCAACAAATACATTGCAAGGGCATGAAAACAATGCATAACAAGGGTTCCAGGTTCATGGTCTGAGTAAAGGATGTTGAACTCATGACCTAATGGAATTTCAACTTCAAAAGAGATTTCAGATAAGAAGTTAAAATCACGAGCTAAAACTAGCTTAGACAGCTTTCTTAAAAGCTTTTTTATTCACAACTTGTCTATGTTGTGATTTAAGGTAACATTAGATAAAAATCAGTTACATGCTGATCAGTAAGTAACTTCACAGAAAGTCTTTACATCCTCGAGTAAAAACAATTCCTATAGACCAGACAGCGCAACAAATTCCTAAAAAACAAAGAGCAAAACCACAAGAACATCAGATACTCATCATTGTAACTTGTAAGTATCATATACAGAATTTCATCCTCGAGTAAAAACAATTCTTATAGACCAGATAGTGCAACAAATTCCTAAAAAGCAAAGAGCAAAACCACAAGAACATCAGATACTCATCATTGTAACTTGTATCATATACATGACTTCACCCTTGTACGGATAAGCATGATGATGCCATAAAATAGTGATAAAAAAGGACATGGAAAGCACATCCCAATCATTTCAACTGAAGATGCATCAAAGAAATGACGCAAACCAATCTTGTTAAAGAATATACCTTCTGTGGTCGATCAAATACCAGTGACCTTTTGTTCTCTACCCATCCATCACCATCTTTGGCTTGATGGTATTGACAGCAATCCTGTACCCAACAAAACCATCTTCACTTATTATCCATACCAAGCAACTGCCAAAATTTATTTTCTTCTCAGAGAAACAAAACCTGGCACCATCTTGCTTTGGCCTTTGATCTATTTGTACAAATCCAGATGTGCGAGTTTCGACACTTTGTGCACTGTATGCGCCTCGACTCCTCAGAGCAAAAGTCGGCAGTTGTCTGCATATTGTAGTTGAAGATTGTGAATCTTCTACATTTCTAGCCACTTCATATTTCCAGGTAGTCATATTTATCATGTGTATTTCCAGCCTCATGACAGACATTGATTGTATGCAATAATCAAAGATATCCCCCCATTAGATTAAACACAATACTACATTAAATGTATGCTCACACGCAGAAAATTTTCAGCATCACCATAAGCACAAACGACCATAATGTTGTGTAAAACACTAAAGAAAGAATGTAGGTAACACTTTGTGCAGCTACATTATTGCAACCTTTTCTTATCTATATATTAATTACCTATCCTTTACTAGTCAAAATTAACAGAATACGAACACAAAACAAACTAGGTTATATTAGCCCATCCATATATTTGAACCTGACAAGAAGTACTGGGTGATTTCTGCAGGACACTCTTAGATTCTTCCTTCTTGAGTTGCTCATCATAGTCCCTCTTCTTAACAGCGTCAGAAAGAACCTATAATAATGCCAACATGAGCAGCAATTGGAAATACACAAACTCATCTCAGGCATCTCTAAAAAATTAGCCAAAAAACATGAAAAAAAGACCTCGTATGCACATTGAAGCTTCTTGAAAGATTCACTTGCCAGTGGACTTCCCATGTTTTTGTCTGGGTGAACTAGCATGGCCTGAGAAGTAATTAAACAATAAACCTAACTAACAAGATACACGGACCATGTACATCTTGAAATAGAAAGATACTAATCAACAAACAACCACTTTACCCTATACCTTGGACTTCACTTCTACAAGAAAATGGAATTACATTTCATGGAGCAAAATAATATTATGGGTCCAAGAAGGTTTGTCCTAAACAACTTCTTTTCCATGTCAGACGTCATCACTTGGAACCATACTGAAAAATTGCCTTGTAGGCGTAATAAGATAAAGGCCCAAAGGTAATACCTATCAAACATACGGGAAACAAAGTAATACCAAGGGCTCAATAGTAGAAAGACCCAAGAGGGAAGGGAGAATAGTTAATCACGGGTTAGTGAAGAGAAATTAGCACTTCTATAAAATCATATCCAATACCCTTTCATGCAGTGTTGTTTTAAGGAGAATCAGACTACCAAGGTTCGTTTCACACAAGCGGTCAAACTGAAACCTAAAATCATTACTTTCTAGCATTACTACATGGTATAAAATTTTGATCTACAACATGAAGCCTTGGGCATTGAAGGATACATCCAACGAATAATAAGCCGTTTGAAGACTAAGTCCAACTGGTATAAAGTTCACAAAGATGGGAAGCAAGGTGATATACCATGAACACAAATGAATGACGGAAATATAACAGCTCGCAACATTCCTGTTCTTGGTAAATTTCTCTCACGATCCATTTGCTCTCAACCATCAATATCTATCACACACTACCTCATAAATAGAACGTATATTTGAAATGACATGACAATCACTTCCTTATTGAGGAAATGGTCAGAACATCCCAAAAGGTAGGAGCCTGAGTGAGAGAACTCGCCCAATCAAATTGTGATTAAGATCATTGCATGAAGATATGCTGCTAAAGCACAATAACAACAAGCTTTGGTTCTTTCCATAGAAAATTAAACTTTATTTAATTGCAATTAGCAAACTTAAATTTTCATGATATATGTTGTTTGATAAGAATAATTAAGTGTTCAAATGCACAGCACGACTGGTTTGAATTTAAGAGTAACAATCACATGGCCTCTGGCCCCCGATAACCCTGGCTGTTTCATTCCTTTTTATAGAAAACCACACAATTTCTTTAGGAGTTTGCTAAATAAAAAGGAGAAGAAAAAAGGAAAAAATTGGAACACAACTGTTTTTGCACGTCACTTTGAATCTTTTTTTTCTTACCTTCATAAAACATTCTTTTCAGTTACAACAACAAAAAAAAAAAAGAAAAATTCAATATTAGAGTCAGCTTTTTTTGTGGTCAATTATATCATAACCAGCATCAACAAAATATTGTATAGTCAAATCTCTCAGCAATTAGGCAGCTAGGTTGATTCTTATTTTATAAGTCAAGGTTTCAGGTGGAGCTGCCGGGAGCCAATATTGTATATGCAAATGAAATAATTCAATGGTATTACTGGAACCAACTTAGCGGAGAGAAAAGTACCTCACCAGTATCAGATAAAAAAAATAAACATTTTAACAACTAGAGTACGAGATAAGAGGTTATATATTGTTGGAGATTGGAGTGCTGACCTTTTTTCGGTATTCCTTCTTCAAGAGAATAAAATCAACTTTCTTTTGACGTGGAAAACCCAATGCTTCATAGTGATCTCCACAGCCTAAAATCCGCTTCATCTCAAGTGTTGAAGATGAATCTTTACACACCAATTTCTTAACAACGGGTTCTTTTGGTTCTTTCGGTTTTTCAACAAAGGATGAAGAATTAGTAGGTTTGCAGTCGGATTTACATGACTGTAACTTCTCTTCTTCACTGGGAGCAGAATATTCACACTCTGGGGAGAAACCACCTTTTGCAAATGATTCGGGTACTCTATGCTCTTCAAAATGAGTGTTTTCGCCCAAATTATCACACCTTTTGATCAAGTAGTTCAGCACTTCATTCGATAGAAATGAGAGGTTAAATGCAAGTAACACCCCAAGCCATCCCACTCGAACCTTAACACAATACAGAGCATATAAAGTCGCCAATAAAACCACCAACCTTGCATGATTTAGGGAAAAAAGATAACCTGCATTCCAGATCATGTTTCAATCAACACATTCATCAAGTAAGAGCAATAGCTAGGGCATTAAAAAAATTGGCCCACGAAAAATTTTAGGAGCCAACTTCAAATGTACATGATGATAAATGAACATGCTTGATGGGCAAGATTTGCTCAAATTGACATCCAACGGAATTCATATGAAAACAAATTTCAAAAGTAGTTCAAAAAATCAGAAGCAAACTCAATTAAGAAATTATGAATAAACGTTTTGATCTTCTGAATATTATCAAGAATTTCAAATATTATACACATTTTGTTTATTTTCCCCAAAAAAACGATTTGTTCTACAGTTGGGATAAGCCCAAAAAAGGGTAGTTAAAACGGGAAATGGGATAAGCATATACATCAATCAGCACTATGCACTGAGTTCAACGTAGACAAGGAGAAGCGTAGACAAGGAGAAGCACGTACCACCAATTATAAACAAGGTACCCGTGATCCAAAAGTTAGCATACATCCATAAAACTAGAATAGCAATCAGTCCAACAATAAAAAGACCAGGAGTGTAGCCCAAATACTGAACAGCAGCACCGGCCATTCCCTGAACACAAATTAGAAATCATGAGTGACTCGTTAGCATCCCTTTATGAAGGCAAGAAAGTTTCAAAAGTGCCATCTTTTGGACATGATTATAAAAATAGGATAAAGTTCCCCATTGCATCAGATTACACTTCTTTAACCAACAGACTCAATCAAGAGCAGGAGATAAGCTATTACAACAAATATATCGAGTTGTGTTTAAAATAAGCATGCCACATGACTATGACTACATATCAAAGGTGCATACCATTTTGATGGTCTTATTTGGCTCAATCTAAGTATAATGTCTCCATGGTGTTTGCTCCCATCACTTGAATTTTAAGAATTTAAAGAAAAATGGGATAGCAACCAAAATAAATCCAATAAATCATTAACCGTAACAGAATCATGCCCCACTGTATTGATGCAAATACAATTATTTGAAGACAGTTTACCTAAAGAAAATCCAAGACAAACAATGTGTGACAAACAACTGGCACTAGATCTGGCGCAAAAAAATTTCAATCGTGAAGTTTGAGCAAGGATATATACATAATTAACTTTGAACTAAATGCGCCTAGGAAGAATAAATATGTATGAAACTAGTACAGGGCATAAAGCAGTGAAGTACTGAACGATTTATCTAGACTGGACGCGTACCATACTAAGCAGTAGATACAAAAGGCAGGACATTGATGTCAAGCTAAGAAAGCAACTCCACATAATGACAAGCAGAGCGGCCGAACCCAGCCCCATGAAAGACTGGAAGCCCGTGACGGAGCAATTTTTCCAATAAACCAACATGAACATCAGACCTCTTCCAAATCTTGCACACCCACAGCAAACCATTGGCCAGTGCCGCTCCATGAAAATTCCAATCTTGTCCCTTAAACACCTAAAATTTGTCTTTGGAACGGAGTAAAAATTCTTCGATTGCAACCATTTTAACCCTTGGTTGAACAACCCAATATCCTCCATCACCTAATAACTCTACGAAATTTTAATTAAGGACAAAATAAACCATAAAACCGAATCTCACACAATAAAGATCAGATTTTCGTCAACGTTCTGTAAAATTTATTCATAATGGCTTTGAACCTGAGCTTCTCTGATAGTTTTTATCTCCGACATCGTCATGATACACAACCAAAGCACCCCATATTGAGATAATGTGACGAAGGACTTTAATCGAACTCAATCTCCAAAGATTCTGGTGCTCAAGAAAAGATATCCCAACTGTTGATTTCCCAGTTTGAGCTTGCAAGTACCATACAAAAAAACAATAATATCCAGAATATTCCTCCTCGACACAGTTAAAGCTAAAATTTCGTGAACTCCACAGTTGGGAGATAAACAAGAAACAAAACTAGAACACCGAATTGCTTCGCAAATACGTCTCCATAAAAGCAAAATCCATAAATAAACTCACAGCATTTTTCACTTTTTTGACTCCAACAATCCACCCATGAAAGAAGCTCCCTTCAGTAAACCATCCTCTCACGGAGAAAACACAAAAGGAACAAAAAACAAAAAAAACCCACCAAATTATGCCCGCTAAAAACCCAACACGCAAAAACAAATTTTAAGTAAAATCAATGTTGAGGAATTCTTAGCTTTAATTAATGGGAGAAAAAATGGTAACCCTAGGCTTCACTAATTTATTTTCTTTTCATGGAATACTTGTGGGAAAGAAGATCAAAAAGTTTGAAAAAGGCGTTGTGAGAGTGAAACAAGCAGTGATGATGAGAGAGAAAATGGATAATTTATTTGATAGATTTGCAATGGAATTAAGGTTAAATACTTTTTATATATTAAATTAAGGTTAAATCTTTCTTCCAAATATATATTAATTTATGCATATTTATTAATTAATCATTATAATATTTAGGTAATTTGTAAAGCCCGAGCTACTAAATTTCTACTTTTCAGTGTAATATCACAAATAGCAGCGAAGCTAATGAGAGTAGATAGGGTGGTTGCCTGATTCATCTTAATATTTTTTTAATAAATATTTTATGATGTTCAATAGTTGATTAGAGCATTTCATACGTCAATTTTGTGACACGAGTTTTCTATCCGGCTCGACTCATGGAAAATATTATTTTTATGTCAAAAATATTAGTTTTCGCCTCTAGATATAGATTAAGTCGACTCATCTCACGGATATAAAACATTGAAATCGTCTAACAGAAGACATATTTTATAAAAAAATATAGTTTATAAACTATTAATCATAATATATGAAATTTGTCCTGATTAATAACTACGAGTCTCGTTGGATCTTATTACGTTTCATTGAGTTTTAAGCAACAAATTGTGAGATCTAACCGGAAGGGATAGAGAATGGGAAAATAATAAATTGACTTTTGCTATAGTCTTGTTGGTTTTTCTTAAATGGATAGAATGATACCAAGAATATTGTAATTATTGTCTTAATTTAACTTGATTAAAAACAAAGACGTATTTTAAAGTAAATTATAGTTTGGCCTATACGACATGTAATACAATTATATTTCTTTAAT
The DNA here is from genome assembly GCF_012295235.1 of Primulina huaijiensis. NCBI lineage: Eukaryota > Viridiplantae > Streptophyta > Magnoliopsida > Lamiales > Gesneriaceae > Primulina > Primulina huaijiensis. The sequence goes on along the minus strand of NC_133312.1, from coordinate 2,630,464 downwards.
GAATCACATATTAAATATATTTGACATTGTGCATGAGAATAATATTGCCCAAAGTCAATCGAATGAAACCATACTCCATTTATATTGCTCAACAAAGAGGGATGACCATAGGGCGGGACGGGATGAGACGGAGTGGATTTATTATCATCATCTTCACCCTGAATTATATCTTTACTTTCATACCAGTTTCTATCTGATTAAGAAATCCTTATACTTGACCCAACGGGACTTAAATATTCATTTTATTCTCCATCTCCGCTTCAAAAATGATAGTGATATGTGTTTGTCATTTTCATTCTCGTCCTCGGATTATATGTCTGCCTCATTTTGATTCTATCTAATCGGGAAATCTCTGTCACCAACAAGGTTGGGATTAAATCTCCACTTTAAATTCCTATTGGAGTTGGCCAAAAAAGTCCTCAATTTTAATTAAAATATTGATACAAAAATCCAATTATAAATATAAATATTGATATTGCTTAAACAATTCAAACATTAATAAATTGATAGTCGATAGGAAATATTATTACTATTACCGAGTACGAGTACAAGGATGATGATGGCATCCCCATACCCAACCTGATGTGCCGCGGGGATTCAAAAAAAAAAAATTCGAACTTGATAACTAATCTTCAAACCCGTTCCGTTTAAGGTTTTACAATTTTCATTCTTAGATGTAATAGTTTTTTTTCTCCCCAGCCCAATATAAAACTTTAGTATCGTTGCTTATATATCTATATTATTTATGTTATTATTATATTATTAAATGCGAGATATTTAGAGTAACTATCTTAAAAGACACCAAAATATTTAATTACATAATTGTCCTTCTTACCACCTCTTCAAGTCACTATATATTTTACATAGAAAAAAATCTAACCAAACTTTCCTTTTAAATCGAACGACTTTTATAAATTGAAAATAATTTCGTGTTAATTATTTAGTATTATTTGATCAAATTAAAAAATAATAATTACGAATGCAACATGTATACACTTTTTACTAGTTGTATATTAAGTTTGGGTTAATAGAAACAAATAAGTCAAATTTTCCTATAATATTGAGATAATTTCTTTTTCTAGGCAAAAACTTGTTTGAGACGGTCTCACGGATCGTATTTTGTAAGACAGATTTCTTATTTAGGTCATCCATGAAAAAATATTCTTTTTTATGCTAATAATATTACTTTTTATTGTGAATATCGATATGATTGACCCGTCTCAGATAAAGATTCGTGAGACCATCTCACAACATACCTATTTTTTTCTGAAGGTGTGAACAAAAGTAACACCCTTGTTTTGACATGATTAATTAATTTCATGAAAAAATATTTTACAAAAAAACTTATTAAAAATTCAATTTTGATTTTAAATTTTACTTAATTTTTATTTTTTATTTTTAACAAGAGTGGTAGTAAAAAAAATCGATTATACAAGACACGTGTATATATTTAAATATAACCGGGCCTTGCCTACTGTAGAATTTTTACAAATATGCCCCTTCCATCTAACACTTGGGATGAACTCACTTGGAGGTGTTCAAGCCTTTGCAAAACTGAGCTAGCACAAAAAGCTTCACAAATCAAAACCACATTTTCTTTATGTCCAAACAATCATGAAAGCCAATCTTAGTTCAACTTTTCCTCGTCATCAGCTCCTGCCATCAGACATCGTAAACACGGTGTTCATCTGCGAAGATGGTGCTGAGGTTGCAGCCGTGGAATTTTCCGAATCACCTAAATTAGACGAATTGCAGCTCGAAGAAGCTTGATTATGTCCAGGCTTCGACTTGGGTTCAGCACTGACCTTCAGGTCCATTAGATCAGAGATTAAGCCAGGCTGCGTTATAGTGAGTCCATCAACATCTTTCTCACCAGTAAGCATTCGGACAACATTTGACATGGAGGGCCGAAGCTTTGGCGAATCTTGAGTGCAGAGTAAACCAATCTTCAAGAATCTGCAGGCTTGTTCGGCATCAAATTCTCCATCAAGTGCTGTGTCCACTAGTGCTACGAGCTCCTTTCTCTCGTAAAGTTTCCATGTCTGCAACAAAAACTCGATGGTCATGGAAGTGTCTGAGAGAAAATATAATCAGGTTTATATGTTCAAGTAAAATTAGAGCAATGACAATTGAAAATTAATCATCAAATATACATCAATCCCCATTAATATCTGGAAGAGGGGTAAAACATGTGTCTTCAACTAGATTCTCATTTCGCCATATATTCGGATGAGCAGACTTCCCCTATCCTGCCTCTTTGGCTCCACCCTGTTATGAGTCTTATAACACCAGCTTCAGATTGCCAAAACTTAACTAGTTTTAGACCACCGCATGGCATAATATAATTAGTCATGAACGACGTATTATGAGCCGAGTTACTTGTAGCTATACAAAGGGAAGTGGCACTTTACAATTTGTCGTAGAGTCCCAAAGCGGCTAGACTTTAGACAATTTTCATTTACTTATCAGTACGTATTCTGAGCATACACTTTAAGCTCTTCCAAGATATAAACATGAGACACATCATTAACAGTGAGCTTTGTTGTGTCGGTATCAATACAAGGTCATGAGCCAAGAGACCAAGCCTGAAGGGGTAAACTACAAAATTGGAAAATCCCGCAAATTAATTTATTACTCCATTATTTATTGTGGAGCCAATGTAGGACATATATGATATATAACCTACACTGATCTTAGTAATGTAATAATTGCAACTCAGCAGGGTGAGATAGGAGGGCATTTATTACTTCTCGCAAATATGGGTTATTCCCGCATTATAAACACGGAAAACATTTAAAAAGAGCTTACGAAGAGCAAAAGTTAAGCAACAAGAGAAGTTCATACCCTTTCAAGTATATACTGTTCTTCTCGAGGTAATCGTGTATTAGTGTTGCATCTTCCGCTTACAATTTCAATAATCAGAACACCAAAACTGTAAAGATCTGCCTTCCGTGTCAACTGCCCTCTTACAGCATACTCTGGTGCCAAATAACCTCTGCAACAACAAACCGTGTTCACTCTATTACAATTTTTTTGAAATATTTATAAGAGAAGGAAAAAAAACAGAAGAATATTCAAAACAGTCCAGGAAGATTTTACAACTTACAGAGTTCCCGCCACACGTGTACTGACATGAGTCATGCTGGCAGGGATGAGCTTTGCAAGACCGAAATCTGAAATTTTTGGAGTCAAGTCTTTGTCCAGAAGAATGTTGCTTGCTTTTATATCTCGGTGTATGATATGCGGTCTCACTTCCTCGTGAAGATATGCGAGTCCTCTTGCAACTCCGATGCAAATTTTAACTCGTGTTCGCCAGCTAAAATAGATGTTGCTGTGACCTCTGACTGCAGCAAGTTTTAAAGTCAGTCGTATATGAGAGTGTCCACCTCATCAAATCAAAATCTCTGGTTCAATAAGTGATTATATTATTCGCAAAAAAGCACCCATAGAAAACAAAGATAAGAGTCAATGTTGACACTCTTTACCGCAGATTAAGAATAAAATTGACTCCATTTGACCAAGTACCAACACTGAACTCGAGAACAAACTATGGCAAGAGGAGTACCAAGAAGTGTTCTTGCTAGGCTGTTATTCTCGAGGTAGTTATAGACAAGAATTCGATGTGTGCCTTCAACACAGCAACCATAAAGCTTTACCAAATTTTCATGATCTATATCTGAAATCATTTGAATCTCTGTCAAGAATTCTTTGACTCCTTGTCTCGACTCAGTAGAAAGAACCTTTATTGCTGCCATTTGCCCATCCCTCAGTCTTCCCTGTTAATCCAAGAGAGTCATATTAGATAACAGTCATCTCCAAACCGCTAATATTATTATCTATCAGAAATTTAACCATATACTTCAATAACCTTATAAACGGAGCCGAATCCTCCCTCTCCAATTTTATTCTCTGGACTAAAATCATTTGTAGCAATTCTTAATTCCTTGGATGTATAAAGATTAACATTGCGGACACCAGCGAGATCTGCACAAAATTATATCTTTTTACAACAATTGAAAATAGATAAACACATAAATAGACATGATTGGCTCACAAGGGAAGAGGTCACTCGAAAGTTCAAATGAAAGAGAGGATACTAAACAGCCTGAACAAAATTCTCAAAAGGACATTAATATAAAGAAGTTTCATTATTTACCATCTCCAAACTCAGGATGCCTTGATAAAGAATCCAAGCCTCTACGACAGAGAAAAGAAAGACAGGTCATGACTGTAGGATTCACGAGTTGTCCTGCTGGTACATGTACAAATAAATTACTTCAAACTTGACAAAACAACAACCTGACAAATAAAAAAAGGGAATAAGCACAACTGATAAGAACTGTATCCTATAGGCCTTGCGAAAAACAATTGTAAGAATTAAATTGTTCGATCCCAGGAAACTGGAAAATATCCACAATATATAGTGGACTGGGACAGTTAATGATAGTAATATAAAGAAAATATATTCCGCATTTCCACCGCATAATGTGAAATGGATACAAATCAAGTTTCACCTTTTTCTCTTAAAGTCCCCTACAACTTCAAATATCAACTGAAAATCATTTGCTTTTCTTGATAAGAATTCAGTATATCCTCCCTAAACTAGAACATAATCCTCCCAAATACGTTGAGAACATTAAAATCCTTTGCCAAAGGAGAAGGGATATCATTTTCAGCTGAAAAAGGTGAAGAGAAATGACTCCCAATAACAAGATTATACTTATGAGGCCATCATTGCAGTATTGAATCCTAAATATTACTAAATTTGTAGGAGTTCAATATGAAGATAAACACGACACCCGATGAGGTGATGAATGTTTGTAAGCATCATCAGCTTAAGTTAATTATTAATGTGCCGATATATGATTAGAGCTCTGAACCAAATAATTTTCTGCCTAAACTGAGATCCAATTTGATAAACACGAAAGTTTTAAATGTCACAATGAAATGGCAACTTGAGTTTATGAATGACAAAGGATCATGCTATCGACATTCCCAGGTAATAATAATATTAGGTATAAATTATACTTACAAAGAAATATTGTTAATTGTAACTGGCCTGTCAAGAAACATAGAAGAGAACGCCCAAAAAAGAGTGAATCACACTATTATACTCATTCAATCTGCCGTCAAGTGGAATAAAAGAATTTTGGTTGAAAAGGAAACTTAAGGCTAAAAACAAGACATCAATACAAGATATGTTACACCCAATTTCCATTTCCACATACTGTAACATGTACCTTTCAAATTTTCACCAAGCAAAAATGGGGTTGAATCTAGCAATCGGCCATCTTAAAAAAAAAAAAAAGAAAAAGATTTAAAATTTGTATATAGTTTTTTTTCCACAAACACATCAAGGCCATCGATCACACACAAAACCAGGAAAACACAAAACCAGGGGATTAAACGGCAACAATTCAAAGGAAAATCACAGAAAACAACCACGAGTTGCAGAAAATGAGAAAAATCCCAGTTGAGAGATGGTACCGGACCAGAAAAAATCTTGAGACAGCAAGAGAAGCAGCAGTAACTCCGGCCTACAGATAGAGCAATTTGTAGCGGCGCCGACTATATATAAAATTTGATGATAACTACAATTCTTATGAGGGAAAAGGGCTTACAATCCTGATGACGAAGGGTGTGAGAATATTCAAACCACCAAGAAACTGTATGAACTGGAGATTTCACATCTGAAGATTAAAGTGTCGAAATTCAAGAAGATTTCGTTATGACAATTAAAAATCTGAAATGGGAATGAATAAACTAATTTGTCCACTTTCAACAGCACGACTTAAAATAAATTTGAGGACAAGAAAAGTCGACGTGATCAAGTTGTTCAGCTGGCAGCTGGGGGGAAAGCTCACCGCCATGTTCTTTTAATTTCATATTATCCCCTTTGAAATCTAAAATAAAAAATATATAATATTACAATTTTACTGATTGATATTATATATTATATAAATAATGATATTATATAAACAATTAATTATTTGATTGATTAGAAATAAATAATAATTACACAAATATTTGATTTAATGAATTATTAATCATACAACCAAATACAACATTAGAAGATAAAGAAATTAAGTTAAATATGATTTATACTTGTTTTTTGGGAGAATGATTCGTTTGGCGACGAGATTCAAACAAGAAACCCCTTTTGATTTTTGACTTAAACTAATTCTTGTCAGAATTCAGGTAATATCGTCAAAATCAGAGACAATCTACCAATCCGACACGTTTCAACTAAAAAAAATCAAGTTTGGGTTTGAAGTTTTCGGGTTTGGGTCAGCTATCGGGTCTTGGGTCAGATCGGGTTGGACCCGATAGCTGACCCGAAAAAATTATCGGGTTGGATTGAGATTGATCCGGAAATTTTAATTTTAATTTTAATTTTTTTAAAAAATATAATTAATAAATATTTCCTATATTTTTATATATTGTATGTCTGAAAAAATATTTACTGTATATTTATATAATAAATTTTCATAATTTAATATTTATTTTGAACATTTTTTATTTTTTAAACAATTGTTTATTTGATTTAGTAAATATATTTTATTTTTCTACAATTATACTTTCAAATTTAAATCATATATATGATGTAGATTTTATTATTATGTGTTTAAATTAAAATATTTTTTTTTNAACAATTCAAAGGAAAATCACAGAAAACAACCACGAGTTGCAGAAAATGAGAAAAATCCCAGTTGAGAGATGGTACCGGACCAGAAAAAATCTTGAGACAGCAAGAGAAGCAGCAGTAACTCCGGCCTACAGATAGAGCAATTTGTAGCGGCGCCGACTATATATAAAATTTGATGATAACTACAATTCTTATGAGGGAAAAGGGCTTACAATCCTGATGACGAAGGGTGTGAGAATATTCAAACCACCAAGAAACTGTATGAACTGGAGATTTCACATCTGAAGATTAAAGTGTCGAAATTCAAGAAGATTTCGTTATGACAATTAAAAATCTGAAATGGGAATGAATAAACTAATTTGTCCACTTTCAACAGCACGACTTAAAATAAATTTGAGGACAAGAAAAGTCGACGTGATCAAGTTGTTCAGCTGGCAGCTGGGGGGAAAGCTCACCGCCATGTTCTTTTAATTTCATATTATCCCCTTTGAAATCTAAAATAAAAAATATATAATATTACAATTTTACTGATTGATATTATATATTATATAAATAATGATATTATATAAACAATTAATTATTTGATTGATTAGAAATAAATAATAATTACACAAATATTTGATTTAATGAATTATTAATCATACAACCAAATACAACATTAGAAGATAAAGAAATTAAGTTAAATATGATTTATACTTGTTTTTTGGGAGAATGATTCGTTTGGCGACGAGATTCAAACAAGAAACCCCTTTTGATTTTTGACTTAAACTAATTCTTGTCAGAATTCAGGTAATATCGTCAAAATCAGAGACAATCTACCAATCCGACACGTTTCAACTAAAAAAAATCAAGTTTGGGTTTGAAGTTTTCGGGTTTGGGTCAGCTATCGGGTCTTGGGTCAGATCGGGTTGGACCCGATAGCTGACCCGAAAAAATTATCGGGTTGGATTGAGATTGATCCGGAAATTTTAATTTTAATTTTAATTTTTTTAAAAAATATAATTAATAAATATTTCCTATATTTTTATATATTGTATGTCTGAAAAAATATTTACTGTATATTTATATAATAAATTTTCATAATTTAATATTTATTTTGAACATTTTTTATTTTTTAAACAATTGTTTATTTGATTTAGTAAATATATTTTATTTTTCTACGATTATACTTTCAAATTTAAATCATATATATGATGTAGATTTTATTATTATGTGTTTAAATTAAAATATTTTTTTTTGAATTTTATTTAATTTTTTAAAAAAAATTAAAAAAATTCAAAATTGGGTTGATTCGGGTTGAGAAATTTTTGAATAGTATTATTATTCAACCCGACTCAACCGACCCGAATTGACACACTTAAATTCAAGGTTAAAACAGAACCCGAATCTTACAAGGTGTTCTATACTGTAAATGCCGAGAGGGTTTTGACCGTAGCCAATGAAATAAATGACCATTATATATTCATATTCTATCCTAACACGCACACACGCATTTGAATTAAGGAACACCCTTGAAAGTTAAATATAGACACCATACACATATTATTAAAATATTAAGTCTAAACGGTCAACCTTATTTATTTATATTTACAATAATAAGTAATATTTTTTTTATGAGTGACTGAAACATAAAAATATGTCTCACAAAATTGATTTTTGAGACTGTTAAACAAATTTTGTTGTGGTATTAAAATTACTGCATAGTCTTACTCAAGAAAATTGAGAGGAATGATGATTCCTGAAACCTATTTTTCTAGTCGTGGAATAAATTAATGCAATTGGGGACTTTCAAAAATAGCTTCGCATCCGTGATACAAAAGTGATTTGGATAAAATTTATATTAAGATATCAATTGACTTGTGAAATGTAATATTAAATTATTCATATTTTGATGATAATAGATTATCTAACTCGTAAAACTTGAGTCAAAAATTAGACGAAAGTGTTATCATATGTCACGAACAAAATGGTGAAAACATTGTAGAAATAGGATCAATAATTTATTGAATTGGTTGCGAGTTTCGACATGAGGCAATATCTGATGATTTTGAATTTTTTATAAACATCCTGCTATTTATTTGAAATTCAAATTAACAAAAATATAATTTAATATTACTTGATAATATGTCAAATCATCAAGTGGAGTTGAAAAAAATAGAAAAAATTGTTTTATTGAATTTTAATTTTGGCTTGTCATCTCGTGATCAAACATGAATGAAATATTACACAAACTTAACTCAACTTCGTTTGTATTTTAGTTAAATTCTATTTTAAAAAATCATATGAGACGGTTCGATATATCAAATGTGTGATACGGATTTCTAACGTAATTCGATTTATAGAAAAAATTATTTTATTTTATATATGCATTAGGAGATACTTTTTGATAGTCAAACTTTTTGTTAGCTCAAAGTTTAATAATGTGGTCCGTTTGGATCAAAAGACAGATGTTAAAAAAAAAAACTTTAGCTTATTTTTAAAAAAAAATCATTGATGAAAGCATGATGACGAGATATTTGGAAAAGTGAAATATATCTTCAAATATATTTGAGAAAAAATATATATTTAATATTTAATTAATATTATTTTGCTAATTTAACTGCCAATTACAAAATAATATGCACTAGTTAATTCCAAATGGGATACAGATCCGAACGGGCGAGATAGCTCTCTGAGAATTTTTTCTCTCCAAAACAGGAACTACCCTCAACGCAAGAATCATTATCAAAGCTTTCCATTTTGGTAAAAGGATCCAAAACAGCTTGAATCACGTTTTCATCGCAAGAAGGGTCCGATTTATGATAACAAATTCCTCCGAGATTATGGGTCAATCCCTCAGAGTTTGGCGTGACATTGGTGGGTAATATTTGCTGATCCGGTTGGGTTAGGAGTAGGGATTGGCAAGGGTTTCTGTTGAAGAAGGAGAAGCAGGGCACTTGCTCGTGGTGTTTGTGGTAGTAATTGGCTTGAAATGGGTTCGCTGTGTTGTAAGGTTCCATTGATGGCGGAAGAGAGATTGGTGGGGAAGAAGAGCTGGTCTCGAATCTGGGTTCTGTGTGTTGTTTGGGTGGATGCGGCGTGTTCTTCTGGAACACTCTGCATAAAACCCAATCCTCTCGCGTGCATTCCTGAAATTTTCCGAGCAGACAAACACGGCTTATTAATCTATTACAACGGAATCATGTTTTGCAATTGAATTCTTTAATTACTACTATATCTGTATCTTTAAACATAAAAACTTCTATAAAATTGTTTTATAAGTTAATTTGATAATATTGATCACATATTCATAAAAAAATATTATTTTTCATTTTAGATGTCTTATGAATATAAATACTCAAGTTTGAAAACCAATGGTATAATTTTGATTACTTGTAATAAACACATTTTAATTATTATTTGTCACACATTTTTATTTAACAATGTTTGTAAAATTGTTAGATAGGGTGAATACCTGGAGACAAGAAACTGCCATCTGGCCGGGCCCAAATTTCCATTCCAGGCGAAACTCATGCATGACCCAAGCAGTTTTGGTCCCCTTGGGAGCCCGGCCCTGATAGAATACAAGAGTTTTTCTCATCCCAACGAGAATTCCCCCATGTGTGACGGGCCGGTCTTTGCCTGTGGCCTTCCAGTATCCAGACAGCGTGGCCCTATTTGTTCTAAGCCCGGTAGCATATTTCTTGTCCCGCCGGCTGTAAAAATACCACGCCTTCCCTCCCACGCACGCAACCTCTAAAAATAAAACCAAATGACTCAGAATTCGATAGATAAAAGGAGGAGCTTTTATTTTTAAATTTAAAGATATGATATATAGTCAATATGCATGCAGTGAATAAATTCTAGAATTCCTAGCTAGTGGTCAAGATTATGACTACTCATTCTGAATTAGTTCCTTGAACTCGCACACTGGATATAGGGGCTGGTTGTGCTAGGTTACTATACGAGCATTCGTGACTTTATAACGAAATATGAATTAGTAGCCATAATTACCGGGAATGTCCCAAGGCTCGCAGCTGTTAAGGTCAAGTTGAATCAAGAAAGGAGTGTGGTCAGGTGTGCATCCAGCCGCCCGTTTCATTAGGTAATCACATATCAATTCGACGTCTCTTGGCTGGAATCTGAATCCAGGAGGCAATTCCGCTTCCACCGCCCTCAAACTGTTCATTTTCCGGCGGAATTAGACAGATACAGGAGCTAGCTAGGAATGAAGGCAATGTATACCGATGCCTCCATGGACAGGGTTATAGTATACGTCAAATATATAGAGAACCAAATAAAGGTGGTTTGGGGGAGAGTTCTTCCTTTGTAGCATCTTTTCATAAAAGCTAGCTGCTTTATATTCGTCAAAAAACATCAAGCGACTCTTTTTTTTTAAAAAAAAAAAAACAAATATAGATAATAAATTTTCCTGAAAATCTATATTTTATTCTTTTTATCATATAAACAAAATTTTCAATCTCAAATTATCCTCGTATTTTCATCTCTATGGCGTGCCACTCCACTCAGGGACGGAGCCAGGCCTCGTACAAATATAGAGAAACTTGCTCGAAAACAAAATATATATATATATATAGGATTTTTGCCCAAAGCTCAATAAATGATAGAAAATTGTCTAAAAAATGTGTAAAAACTAAATATGATGTGAAAATGTGTATTTTGAATTTTTTCAACAAAGAAAATATCAAAGTTTGTTATTGTCTTAAAAAATCTCGTTAAGTGAGTTTTTTTGTTCATTTTTTTGAAAAAAACATCAATATTCAATTATAATGTAGATTTGGTCAAATATTTTAGTGATTTTACATCTAAAATCAAACCACTTTTCAAACATTAGAATTATTACAAATTCGTGTTGTAATAATTTTTTGTGTTTCCTTATAAATAATACAAAAATTATCGTGTATCGTACCACATGACACCCCATATTTTCACAGCTAACCCAAAATCGGTTTTTCCCCTATGACTCCACTTAAATTTTTGTGTCCAATGTTGCAATCAACTCTTTGTATATTGTTCATATATACAAAGTAAGAAATCAACCAAATTAATAAACTGGTATTAAAATTAATTTGTATCCTGCATGTGGTACCTATGGGGGACTCCATGCATTTGAAACTTAGGTAGCGCTGATATTATGATTAGGTTAGGCTTTTTATTGCAATCACAACAGAATAAAGGCAAGAAAAATAAGTGGAAATTTGGATAAGAATTGAGCCACTTTCACACACACACACACTGCTGAAAACGAAAACAAAATTTGGCATTTATGCTAAAGCTAAAACACTCCAAAAAAGCTTTTTATGCTTCGAAATAGAAATTTGTTCATCCAGAAACATTTCGAGTAATTACATTTTCGGTTATTTTTTATTTGACAACCTTAAATTAATACTGATCAATGTAAGAGAATGAGTTTTTGTAATTGGATATATAAAAGGTAGATAAATCAATACTAATATGAAAATTAAAGAAATATAATTTAAGAAAAATGATATTTTTGGTCCACTAAGTTATCAATTTTGGTTCAATTGATGACGTGACATCAGCAAGCCATAAATTCATATGTTCTTGTATGGTTTGGGGTGTATTTTGTTTAATAGTGAAACAAGTAAGATGATATGTGACCGTAAATTTGTGTTTATCGGATTTAAGTGTTATGTGAAATGTTACAACATTTTAGACAATATGTAGCGTAATATATAAGTTTGTAATACAAATGAACTTTAAGTAAATACGATGGAACATAATAAATTTTGCACAAGCATAAATACTTGCGTGGTGCCTCAGGGCAAAAATAATCACCAGAAAACCAACAAGTTTACACAAAAAAAACTATCACTAGTGATTTTAATCAAAAACTAATTTCCTCAACACGTTGAGAAAATCAGATGCTTCCTAAAACAAAGAACCACATAAAACAGTATATAAGGAAACAAAACACGATGCCTAAACTAGAGCAACAAAAACAAATATTCAGCCAACTCCTTCACAGTTGTTTTCTGCAGATGTCTCCAACAATCACGACAACACGTGGATTCAGTACTCTTCGATCAGCAGCAACCTTGTAGAATATTTTCTCTAAAGTTTATGGCGTGCAAATGTGCAACAGTATGTATGTGTTTCTGTGTAAATCACCACTCACTTTGCATGAGATGAATCCTCTTATTTATAGCCATAAAGTTTATCAACAAGAAAACCTACACAATATAGAAAGTAAGAGTTTTGTTAGAAACAAACTCTTTTTAAACAAAGATTTCATATTACAAAAATCTTATCATAATCATCACATTAATTATCACATTATCTAGAAAGGCAAAACCACGATTAAATATTCAAAATCATATCGACAAAGAAAAATTGATATTGGAAATAAATTTAATACGGAAATTATATTTCCCTTCAGTTACGTTAGTATTTTCTGGTATCACGTCAGCAATTCGGCGAAATATGAGTGAAATCCAACAAAATCAAAGTCAATGTGTATCATAATCAAAACTTAAAGCTTAGTAAACCAAAATCCGAAATATACAAAGTTAGTGGACCGAAAAAGTTATTTTCCTCAAACGTTTTTAGGATACTTATCTTATGAGCATGGATGGTGTCCGAGTTGGATTAAAGCTGAGATGCCCAAAGTAGTGATTATGAACCCCCTGTCCATGTACTTGGAATTGTGGAACCATCAATCTTTACATCGATGGCAACTTTTCATGTTTATCTTGTTTTAAACAGTCTTTTTTTTTCTCTGAAAAAATATTGTTTGAATGAAATATATATAATCTTAAATCAATCCCACGCGAAAAAAATTCCCTAATATCAACCAACTAGTAAACCTCCAATAATGATGCCATTTTCTAAATAAAGGCAATCATGTAAAGATTAGCCGAGTAAACAATAATTTCCTATCCCAATTATTGAAGGATTGGATTGTGACTTTGCTGAGTCATCCAATTGAGTCATTTGAATAACACTCACGTTTTTATGAAATAACTATTTTATTAAAGTTGAGGACATGATCGTAACTATCTAAGAAGGATATCATCTTTTTCTTTCGACTTTACTTTTATATGATACTAATATTACACTTTTATTTTTTGTTTTGTTTTTTAAATTTCAACACACATTTTTATTTTTATTTTTTTATTTCAAAAATTCAAATATCAATTTGGTCCCCTTATAATTTGTTAAATTTCACTTTAGTCCAACGATAATGATAAAAACGACTGTACACACACGTATCGCATGTGCAGAGTAACTAGTATATATGAATTCGAACTCAACTTTATTGTTTTGGTCATTTTCTCTGAAACAATTAAATTTATCGAATATTGTTTATATGATCTCGTACTATCATACATAGTTCATAGAGTGCGAATAAATCTATATTGTATACATTAAAATAAATATAAACAAAAACAATGGAGAAAATAATGCAAAAAGACACTCAATATTTCAAAATGAGAAGAAAATATATGTCGTTTCTCTTTATTTTTTGTTTAAATAGATTTATTATGTACAATATGGGTTTTATTCTCGTCGTAGAGTCTATTATGAGATAAATAAGAGATAACTGATAAATTTAGTAGTTTCAGACGAACAAATGACCAAAAAATTCCAATTAATTAGATAAAAACCAAACATTGAAAAATTAAACGAGTGAAACTCTAATTGAGCAAACTTACCAAACTAAAATTAAGATATTTTTTTATTTTTATTAAATTACTTCTATAACCCTTCACTAAAGTCTATAAATCAAATCAATATACTTTTGGAGAATTGAAATGTTGATAAATGGCCAAAAATAGAAAGTCCCTGTCAGCCACGAAATTTGACTAGAGAGTGCTAAAGAGAGCCTTACATATGTCGTAAAAATCGGTCATATACTTCGTGTTTTCAAAAGCGTTAGACGATAGGTGGACGATCATCGTCGCTCAGGCGGTTTATTTTTGTTTAGTATGATACACGTTTTTTAAAATATTATGATGATAGAATTAATTACGATGGTGATGATGAGCTTTTAAAATTTTTTAAAAAAATAAATTTATTAATTCTTACGTCCGTCTAGGCGAGCGATTCATGCAGCAACGCTCAGATACACCATCTCTGTAAAATACTGTCACATTCCATGTAGGCATGCTTATCCATTCCCTCGAACCGGTTTCGGACCGATTCCTACCGGTTTTGGGTCCGATGAGTTCGGAACCGGTCTGAACTGATTAACCGGTTCCGGTTCCAAGTTCAAATACTTGGAACCAATCCAAACTTAAGACCGGTTCGACTGTTAATAAATCGGTTACGGTTCGGGTCGAACATGTTCCGAACTCTAATTTATTAAATTTTAATATATAATTAAAATTAGTAATATTAATGGACAATTTTTTTTATAGCATTAAGGTTTTTTTATATTTTATTTTTAAATTTCAGGTTCCGAGTCGGATCCGGGTGCGGGCCGGAACCGATTCGAAACCGGATCCGGAACCACCCCACTTTCTTATGAATTGTACAAGGTTTCGGGTCCGGTTCTTCTTTACAGGATCTGGTTTCGGGCTTAACGGACCGGTTCAGGGTCAGTTCGGGTCCAAACTGATCCGTTAAGCATGCCTGATTCCATGTATATTTTTTACGTTTCACTCTAATTTTCAATAGACACTTTCTGAAAATTTTAAATTCGAATTTGTAAAAAATATTTTTAAAAAATGTCTCATTCCAAAATAGAATGTCCCATTGCAATAATGCTCGAATAAGTAGGCAGCGATATTCTCTCCTTTAAGAGGAGCTCATTCCAGCCAATCAAAACCACACCACACAAAAGCAAAGCCAAAGAAAAAGAAAGCTTTCAATGAAAACGATCAAAATCACTTGCATGCATCTACGATAAATAAATGATTCGTTTGAAGTTTTTTTCTAAAAAAAGCATGAAAATTTCATTACAAAAATAAATCATGTCCAAAAATACTATAAGCCTAACACACGATAAAGGTCCAAGTCCACTAAGCCTCTCGTGAAATGTTAATAATTGACATTTATCGGGTAAGCATTACTCATCCTGGACTGGTGCTGATTTGAGTATCGGAGAGTTTTCGTGTCTAACAATCCACTAAATTTTCTTTTCGAGTTCACATGAGCAACAATTGCACATCCCAACTCTATAATCTAACATCCTTATGAATTTTTTTTAAATCCAGTTAGCGATTTGATTTGACTTCATCAATCACGTTGGGAAAAGTTTTGTATTTTTTTCTCGGACGGATACCGCATATTGTAACAAATTAAAAGAAATCATGAACCACACATATTTAGATCAATGATTATCGTTAGATCTTCTATATTCACGGCATGAACATTCAATAAACTTTTATGTAAAAAATTATATGAGAATTGAAGGCACCGATCTCAATCTCCTTTATTTCTTTTTCATGTTTTGTAAAGAAAATAAAACGAGACATTAATATTTGAAAAAGAAAAAACAAGAAATAAGGGATAAAGTGTGGGTTTTATTTCTAATAATAATTAGTGAAAATAATATAATTTTTAATTATAATAGGGATCTCGTATTTTTAACAACAATTAGTATAAAAATAATTAAATTTTTAATCATAATTGAAATATAATCGTCACTCAACTGAAAAAAACACAATATTAAATTAGAATGGTACAAGGGTAAAATTAAAATCATAATTTGAGAATAATATCGATTACAATATATATGTAAACAAGAGTACTACACATCGACAGAAGATGTTGAGTACCTTTACATATTCTCTTGCAAAAACTTAAAGTCGTGTTTTGACCGATGCGTTTCAAATTCCTCAACTTGTTTCGATCAACAAGATTAAAATGAATTTTAGTTCATTCTACTTTAAATTAAACAATTTTAACTATAATTACGATGAATTTTAATTACACATATGATATATATAATAATTCATAATATATTCCACAAATCATTTTCAAAATCAAACCAATCTCTTCAAAATCTATGAATTCAAGCACAACCTCAATATAATAATTTTGTTTGAAGATGTCACGAGAGAGATTATATTTGATTTTTTTTTTTAAATGTTATGGAAAGTAAAATTAAACATATCCGTCGATTATAGTCCATCAAACATGAAGATTCGAAGTTTTGAACATGCACTTGTTTTCGAGATTTAATTGTAACAAATCTATTTTCGATTGGGAAAAAAGTATTTTTCAAGTTGCAATCAACAATCTGTTACAATGTCCTACTGACAAATACTCTTGGAATCATTTTCTTGATTTCAAGGGACGCTTGAGATAAACAGGTACTTAAAGTAATAGGCCTATTGCCTATTGGGGCAACTCTGCCACTGAAAACAATTAGCCCAAAACTCAAAATAATAAAAAATAAAAATTGGCCCATTAAGAAATTAGATATAGCCCAGATTTGTGATTTTATGAGGAGCCCAGCCTGTAATAGAAATTCTTTTGATTTGTATAAAGTGCGTAAACCCAGTTAGGGCTTTTAACGAACTACTTGATCTTATCTGAGCAGGAGGCGGAGGGAGGCGGCCACCTCGAATTATCGGTTTTGGTGATCGTGAAAATAAGGTGCCGCTCGCCGCCGTAGGGTGACCGAGGGAGGTTTGAGGAGGCTCCTATTTTCGGGATTTGGTCTTTTCTCGTTGCCGTCCCCCTCTGTTTCTACTGCAATGAAGACTGCCTGCAACCGAAGCCGATCGCTTTATGCGGCGGCAATGACGGATGCGCGGGCTTTTTATATATAAAAAAAACTATCATGTTTCGTGTTTTTTCTTTCATTTGTGTGTGTTTTTCTGGCATTGTTCCAGTTCTGTTCCCTTGGTTAGAAGGATTTCGTATAGCTGCAATTATCGAAGTACGTTGTTATTTATTGTTATGATGTTAAATTGCGATGTTTTTCCAAAATTGGGTGCAATTGTAAGCCATGGGGCCAAAATAATCTTAATCTGCCGTGCAAGTTGGAGATCTCATCCGCACACTGGTATTGTGCTCAAAGATTCTTTAGCTGATAAATTTTAATTTTAGTGCGGAGGCAATTTTTGAATCTCTGTCACCTATTACACATTGTCTGTCTGAAATAATTTCCATTTCAGTCTTTCTGCTGACATAATTCAAAGTTCATAGTTATATATGTATATAGTATTATAATTTATATACACGAACGGTATTTGCCAAAATATGTTTTTGCTTATTGTTAGGGGAATGATTAAGTTATGCATGCATATAATACTACGGCCTCTTTGTTTGAATGATCGTTCAGCAACCAATTTCATACAAGTATGTGTACGATTATGTTGATGGGGTTATGCTCTGATGACTGAATTTGTGGCTAAATGTGGGTTTATAGGTATTATTATCGACTGATTTCATGTGTTAATGGCGACTTCTGGATTGATTTACATGTGATCATGTGCTAAAGATGTAGATTTATGATATTGTTTGTGTATACGAATACTATGTAGTGCTTAATTGTTGATTATGTGAGGTATAAATGATGCTTATTGCTGAACATTGACATATACGCCTGTGTTGATAACCTTGAGCATTGAGGCCGATTTCATGATGGTTATTTTGGAGGCTGAAGATGCATACCGGCTTCACGAAGGGACCTGAGAAGACATGAGCGGCGATGGGATTCGACCCAGCTGATATCCGGATTGATTTGGACCTGATATGGCAACTACACGAGTGGTGGTTCTAGATATAAAAAGAGAGACCGGTTGATGTATGTGTCGTTTGATATCTTGTTGTATGTGATCAATTGTATCTGTTTATACATAGTGATTTGTGCGTATGATTTTTAATAATTCGTGCAAACGGGATTTGTTTGAGCAAATTGAAGCATGATTTGGTACATGTAATCCCCACTAAATGTTTTCAGTGTCCTTCCATCCCCCCACCATCCCACTTGTTGTTGTCGGCTTAGGGCCCGTTGCTGGTATCGCCTTACCTTGTTACAATGGAAAGAACATTTTCATTGTTCTTCAGCTCAATGTATCACGACAATGTTTTCTCACCCACGGCAATTTGTACACGGGAAGTGCCCTTATTTAAAAATAATAGACAATACAATTTTATGCATTCGTAATCCAGATTTGAGGTGTTATTTTTATTTGGGTACAAAATTGAAAGATGTGTGTAGTTTAATTGAATAAGAAAATGATAAAAATATAATTAAGTTTGTAATATATTTTTAATTTTAACAAAGTTTCACCTCCTCCAGTGTTTTAAGGGTTTAACTTTAATTTCTGTTGCTATAAAATTTGTGAATTAAAAATAACAAAAAATGAGAGATTGATTACTTGAATGGAAGCATTGTAGAGAATTGAAGGAAAATAACTGGAGGCAACTTCTTCTTCTCTCTCTCACACACGAACTAAAAGCTCCACACCAGGAAAAGCAAAACTTGGCCCGTTGTCGAATTCTCCGTACAGTGATGCCTACATCCGATGGGTTCTAGGCATCGGTAAATTGATTTACGCATGTGCTTGTGTGGTCAGTGAGTTTGCAACATCCAATTTTCACTCTTTTCCCTCAGTTAGTAATCGTCTTTCTTTTGCAACAATTTCTGTTTACCGTCTGATTTAGCTAAACTATGACTGAGTTTGTCAAAAATATTTGTTTTTGATCAGTGGGCCGTGTTTTAGCCTGTCATAACCAATTAGATCGATCAGTGGGAAGCAACAACATAGCAAGAGTGAAGAGAGAAGCTTCTTTGCTTTCTACTTGTTTCTTGTTGATTCTTAATCTGTGTTTCCGGCGTCTTTGCTATTGCTGCTGCTGTGTTTTATGTCGAATTAAGCGGTCACCAAATGAAACTTTTGGCTGGCTTCAGTTGTGATTATGCTGAACATCCTTTTGTCTTGCTCTGTTTATTGATGATGGGAAATGATTTGATTGCCTTCAGCTTCAATTCTCAATGTAGTCTATTGTTTGATGTTTAATTGTTTAAGTTTTCAAGATTTTGGTCTTCGCTTTATATTTTTTTACACTCTGCGTTTATTTCTTTTCAACGTTTGATGTTGATACTTTGTTAGATGCAGAACCCCGCTAGATACTAAGATTCTAGCTATCTATAATTTGTAGTACCAATACACTATCTGGGTTATTAGGAAAACCGTAAAACAAATATCATTTGTCTTCAAACTATTTTCATTCAAAGAGTCTCAGGTTTTCCTTGTTTGGAAATATTCTAGCATTTAGCTGCTTCCGCAGTTACCAAACAAGTTATAATGTTGTTAGATTTCAAATTCCAATATCTTTACGCCATTAGAAAGTATAAGCTCCAAGAAAGTAAAATTTTCCTTTTATTTACTGTACCTTGCATAACACAATGCAGACTGCACAAACTGAAGCAAAGACACCAGGAAGTATTTCCCCTTGCATTCTTTACTGGAATGTCATACAATGGTTCACATTTGGGAATTTACCGATTTTACATAGAAAACTTATGTCTTTGTTCCACTACCTCTATTGTTAGAAGTATATCTTCACGTTTTTTCACGTTTATATTCATGCCCTAATGATCAATAAAATTGACCCCACAAAGTTTTGTAAAATGAGTGTACTGTATAGATGATTGTTTTAGAACAGCCTTTTAATGTTCACTCCTTGCAGGAAGTTGATACTTTCTCTGCAGTGAATTAATCGATGGAACATGCAAGGCCGATTTCAAGAGCCCATTGCTCAGGCTCAACACCATCAGACGGATCATCTTTGGATCTTGAGAAATACTGTTGCAACCATTCTTACCAGCCTTCATTTAGTCCACCTCTCCATCCCCATGCCTCAGCTGGGCAGCACTGTGAGAGTAATGCTGCATACTTTTCATGGCCCTGTCGAATAAAAGATGATGCTGAAGAAAGGGCTAATTACTTCGCTAACCTACAGAAAGGGGTTTTGCCTGAAACTCTGGGCCATTTGCCAGAAGGTCAGCGAGCAAATACCTTGCTTGAGCTCATGACCATTAGAGCATTTCACAGCAAAATTTTACGTTGTTACAGTCTTGGCACAGCAATTGGTTTTCGAATTCGGCGTGGTGTTTTGACGGATATACCTGCCATACTGGTATTTGTGTCAAGGAAAGTTCACAAGCAATGGCTTACTCCAATACAGTGCTTACCAACTGCTTTGGAGGTAATAACAAAGATGACCAGGCTGTAGTCATCTGCCCTTCACCTTTCCTGTTGAAGTTTTTAAATTTATTTTATATAATACAAATGAAGATCAAACCTGAAATTTTTATGAAATATTGCTAATTATTGATAAATTTTAATTCAAAATTTCTATTACTACTGTCCCTTCTTTTGGTGCATGTATCTGTCCTATATAATAAGGGAGAGAAAATCACTGATTATTTTTGGTCTCCTTGGTATGGCTTCCCCCCCTTATATTTCCTCTCTATTTGCATTGATGAATCTATTGATTTGTCTAGCTTTTGATCTATTTGGTATATTTTTTTTTACTTTCTTAAATACTCCATCATCTAATTATGAAATATTAAATTCTATTATTTTAGCTCTTAATTCTTTTATTCGTTAAAGTTCACATTACTTCATATATATATTATTTCTTGATATTAAGAAATACCAGTGTTTTATCATATAATTGATTGTCATACGTAATGTGCACTGTTATCAGTATTCATAAAGCAGTAAGTGTTATCTTCAAACCTCCATAGGAGGTATAGGAATAGAGCGAATTGCTGAATATGCTGTGCTTCTCCGTCTGACTTGTCACTATTCTGCATTGATGTTGAGATTACATTCACACCTTCAGGGTCCAGGAGGTGTGTGGTGTGATGTGGATGTGGTTGAGTTTTCATATTTTGGTGCACCAGAGCCCACACCCAAGGAACAGTTGTACACTGAGATTGTTGATGACCTGCGTGGAAGTGATCCATGCATTGGATCGGGTTCTCAGGTAACTTGAAAACAACTTACTGTTCTTAGTCTTAATTGGAATCACCCATTTCTCCGAACATTTATGTTTCATTCATGTTTAGCCAGTTCCTTGCCACTTACAGCATCTCCACTTTATTTGCAAATGGCAGGTTGCAAATCAGGAAACTTATGGTACCTTGGGTGCTATCGTAAGGAGTCAAACAGGGAATCGACAAGTTGGTTTTCTCACAAATCGTCACGTTGCAGTTGATTTAGACTACCCGAATCAAAAGATGTTTCATCCTTTACCACCAACACTTGGACCCGGTGTTTATCTTGGTGCAGTTGAGAGAGCAACTTCTTTCATCAGGGATGACCTCTGGTTTGGGATATTTGCTGGCATTAATCCAGGTTAGTTGTATCCAGTCAATTTTCATTTTCATATTTTATATGACAAAAGATTTATTTCAATTGCGGAGTAACATCAATGTAATAAGTATCGATTTTATGGAAATGGGAGTGTGTCTATCTTTTCCTGTCTTTTCAAATGTTAGTTAACATTTCCAATTTTCTAAGTTCTCATCGACTGAGCGGTACAATTTCATAATATTTGATTTTTACTTGCAGAGACATTTGTGAGAGC
The DNA here is from genome assembly GCF_012295235.1 of Primulina huaijiensis. Classification (NCBI taxonomy): domain Eukaryota; kingdom Viridiplantae; phylum Streptophyta; class Magnoliopsida; order Lamiales; family Gesneriaceae; genus Primulina; species Primulina huaijiensis. The sequence goes on along the minus strand of NC_133312.1, from coordinate 2,608,296 downwards.
AGACGGAGCATTCATACCATTCACTGATGATTTTGGCATGACCGCCGTAACTACATCTGTGAAAGGGATAGGAGAGATTGGAAACGTGAAAACCATAGACTTACAATCTTCAATTGACAGTCTTGTTGGAAAGCAAGTCATGAAGGTTGGAAGAAGCTCCGGTTTAACCACTGGCACTGTATTGGCATATGCTCTAGAGTACAATGATGAAAAAGGGATATGCTTTTTGACCGATTTTCTTGTCGTTGGTGAGAACCAACAAACGTTTGACCTCGAAGGGGACAGTGGGAGTCTAATCATATTAAAAGGTGAAAATGGAGAGAAGCCAAGGCCTATTGGGATTATATGGGGTGGAACTGCCAATAGGGGAAGGCTTAAACTAAAGGTTGGCCAGCCTCCGGAGAACTGGACTAGCGGTGTTGATCTTGGGCGCCTGCTCAATTTCCTCGAACTTGATCTAATCACTTCTGATGAATCTCTACGAGGTTGGTCCATTTTGAATGTTCCACGTATTCTCACATTTATGGTTCATTTTAAATAAGATTTTGATCTAATATACATGTGGAGTCACTTTAGTCGCCGTTCAAGAACAAAGAGCGGCTTCCATGGTTGGATCCAATGCTGGGGACTCCTCACCTCCGGATATAATTCTTCCAAAAGACAAATCCAAGTCATTGGGTTTTCAAATCGAGCACATCCCGTTGGAAAATGGTGTTGCCGGACCAGATATAAATTCATCGCCAGTGGATGGTGGGTTTGATTTGGAAGACGGTCTCAACACAGGTCCAAGTTTCGAGCATCAATTCATACCTAGCTTTAATGGTGATCCTCTAATGCATCAAAACGATCAACAACATAGGTTCATGATATCTGAAAATCTCTCTGAATTGAAGAATGCTTCAGATGAAGACATAAGCTTTTCGCTGCAGCTGGGCGAGAACGAGCCCAAGAGAAGGAAATCTGAGCATGGGCCGAGGATCAAAGAAGCAAAATGATTCCAAACTTGTGGTGTTTTCATTCCATTTACCAGTTCCGAGTGTCCTGTTTCATGAGATGTGAAGCCCGGCAGGTTCTAATGTTGTAATATGTAACATAACATCGCGACAATGAGCAAAGAACATAACATCGAAATATATATATATATATATCTCGAGCTTTTAAACTTTCTACGAACCTTATTATCCGAATAATAGTTCAAATAGTTCACAAATATATTAAAAGATTTCGAGCCGAATTTGAGCAAAAAAATTAAAAAATTTCGAGTTTCGAACCGAGTTGGAATATACTTAATTCAAGTTTAATTCGAAATTTAAATTTTTACTAATATTCGACTTGATTCAGTTCGTTTACATTTTTAGTCTGAAATCCTGTGTTCTTTTTAATTTGAAGTAGCGTGGTATATACCACGGTTCCTAAATTTTATTAAAAAATTATAATTATAAATATAATAATTTTTTACATTGTTTAGATAATTTTTTTAATGATATTGATTAAAAAATTATAAATTACATGATACTAGTAGTAATAATGTCAAACATTTTAGAATTAATAAAATATGAAATAATACTATCAAAATTGACATGAACCGATTTTATTCGAGAATTTGGTTTGATTAATTCAGAAATCCGATTTTTCTTTTTCTAAAGATGATTTAAATCAGTTTATTTGATTCTATTTCACTTATTTTCATAACATATCGGCTAAAACCTCTCAAACCGAGTAATAAAAGTCATTATTTTTATATCCAATTTTTAAAATAGAATTCTAATGTTTGAATTTTTTTCCCTGAAAATTAAACCGAATTTTTGACAAATCTACCCAAAATATTTCATAAAAAACCAAAAAAAGAAAAAAAAGAACCGATTCATTCATATCAAGCGAACTTTTGGGGAAAAAATAAAATAAAAATACTTTCTATTAATAAAGATTAAAAATATAAAAAATTGAATTTTGTACATACCTAATTTTGGAAATATTATTTATATATTATTATTAAATTTAAAATACTATTACTATTATTATTTTATTTATATTCTCTATTATTGTCTTTTGTCAATATTATAATTAGGCTATTATATTATTAGGTTATTAAATTTGAGCAATAAAAAATTAATTAGATTTATCAAAATATAAAAAAAAATAAAGTTTTCATAACCCCTTGAAAAATTAAAAGTCGCCTCTCACTTTTTTTTTTTAAAAAAAGTTGGGCATGGAATTTCGAACATTTTTTTTAAAAAAAACTTAAAATATGATATTTTGGTAAATAAATAATTCTTTATTATTTAAAAAAAACCCAAAAAAGAATTCTTATGATTAGTATCAGTATTGTTGAAAAATAATATTTAAATATGTGTATTTGAATATTGAATGTTGAATATTTGAATGTTGAAAATTAGGTAAAATTAGGTGTTGAATATTGAAATTTGTGTGTGATGATTAAGGTAATGATGTAATTTATTTTTGGATTATTTGTAAAAATTTTCTATAAATAGATCTCTCATTTGTGAAGAAAATCACAATTGAGTTGAGAGAAAAATATTATAAAGTGTGTAGTGTGATAATTTTGAGAGTTTTAGATTTTTACTTTTTACCGTAAATTTTTACTTTTTCACAACACGTTATCAGCACGAAGCTCTAAAAGTCCTCCATATTTTTCCAAGCTCCGAACAGAAGAAAAAGGTAACAAAAGTAATAATATTTATTTTACTGTTATTTATTTATTGTTTATATATGTAATATATAATATAATGTTATTGTTAGAAATAATAAAAATAATTTTTTCAAAAACTTGTTATAAATCCTGGGAGGATGTTAAGACGACATCCCACACTCCCGGTAAGGGATACGACAAGTATAAAAGCCTATAAGGTTTTTTAAACAAAATAACTTATGACACCTAATTATAATAATGTGATATGATATACATAATTATTTAAATATGACTAATATTATATACACCATATTATTACCATAAAATTATACAAATACATACATTTATTTTCTTATACACCAACGGTAATAAACGGTAACAAAACGGCTAGTTTTTGCTCTATAAATACAATCTCACAAATACATTCAATCACTCCAACTTTCTCTTCTTCTCTAAAAATTATTCTTCATCAAATTTTCGAAGAAAAAAAGAAGATGGCTTTCACGAGGTTATTTTTAATTATTTTGGTTATCATACTCACCAGTCTTGTATTTATCGGAGAATATCCTCCTCGTGTGTTTTCTTTATTTTTACGAATACTTGTACTTGTTGTTTATCCATTACTTTGTATTGCAATATTCATTAACTAATAAAATGCATCGTAATTTTTAGTACCACCATGGCAAACTTGGCAAAGCTCGAATTCATCGCTCTTGATATTACTGGGAAAAACTATATGCCATGGACTCTTGATGTAGAAATGCATCTTGAGTCATTGGGTCTAAGCGAGACCATTAAAGAAAATGGTATATCTTCATCACAAGAAAAAGCAAAAGCTATAATATTTTTACGACGACACCTTGATGAAGGTTTAAAATGTGAATATCTCATCGAAAAAGATCCCATGGCTCTGTGGAAAGGATTAAAAGAGAGATTTGAACATATAAGGGAAGTTATACTTCCGACCGCCCGTGATGAATGGAATATGTTAAGATTCCAAGACTTTAAAAAAGTCAGTGATTACAATTCAGCGATGTATAGAATAATCTCGCAGTTAAAATTTTGTGGACATGAGGTTACAGAATCGGAAATGCTTGAAAAAACATTTTCCACGTTTCACGCATCAAATATAACACTACAGCAACAATATAGAGTGCGTGGATTTGCGAGATATTCTGAACTCATCGCCTGTCTTCTTGTGGCGGAAAAGAACAACGAGCTATTAATGAGAAATCATCAGTCCCGACCCACTGGATCAACAGCATTTCCAGAAGTAAATGCTGTAAGTAAAAATGAATTTAAACCTGGAAACCAAAATCAAATTCAAAGACAAAGTTTTGGTCGAGGTCGAGGTCGAGGTCGAGGTCGTGGACGTGGACGTGGACGAGGAAGTGGTCGTGGTCGTGGACGCGGCCGTGGTTTTGAAAATAATCGAGATAGTTATTTCTATAACTCATCTCAAAATAACGTCCCAAACCATCCACAGAAAAGGCATCAAGAAAACATGAGTGTTAATGAAAATCACTCGAAAAGATTTGAAAGTTCTTGTTTCAGATGCGGTACTCCAGGACATTGGTCTCGTATTTGTCGAGCCCCTGAGCATCTTTGCAAACTTTATAAAGAATCGATAAAGGGGAAAGAAAAGGAGACCAACTTCACTGAGCGAAGTGACCGTTTGAGTGATTCAACTCATTTTGATGCTGCTGATTTTATGAATGATTTCTCTGGAAATGATCAATATGTTGGTGGGATAGAAATGAACAATATTGATGCTGCAGATTTTCTCAATGATTTCTCTGAAAATGAACAATATAGTGGTAGAATATAAATGTACAATAATTTATTTTTCATGTATTTATATGATAATGTTTTATTGTACAATTATGATATGTGTTATATTTAAATATGTATTGTCATTAATTTTTTTTCATTGCATATTTTTTGAAGTTCAAATATGGAAAATGCTATGAGCAAAGCTGAAGTTTGCATACCCGATAGTGGTACAACGCACACTATCCTCCGAGATAAAAGATATTTCTTGGAACTAAAACCAACAAAAACAACGGTGAATACAATATCAGGTCCTGTAGACTTGATTAAAGGATGTGGTAAAGCACAATTTTTGTTACCTAATGGTACAAAATTTTTGATCAATGATGCTTTATATTCACCACAATCGAAAAGAAATTTGTTGAGTTTTAATGATATATATTCCCATGGGTATGATACTCAAACAATGAATGAAGGGAATGAGAAATATATGTGTCTTACCACATATAAATCAGGAAAGAAATATGTGATTGAAAAACTACCAATGCTCCCTACTGGATTGCATTATACACATATACGTCCCATTGAATCAAACATGGTAATTGATAATTCTTCAATATTAACCAATTGGCATGATCGATTAGGACATCCTGGTTCAACAATGATGCGAAGAATTATAGAAAATACACATGGTCATCCATTGAAAGACCAGAAGATCTTTCAGAATAATAAGTTTCAATGTAAAGCATGTTCTCTTGGAAAACTTATTATAAGACCATCACCAGCCAAAATCCAAACTGAATCACCAATGTTTCTTGAACGTATTCAGGGTGATATTTGTGGACCAATCCATCCACCATGTGGACCATTCAGATACTTTATGGTATTGATTGATGCCTCCAGCAGATGGTCACATGTATGTTTATTGTCAACTCGAAATGTTGCATTTGCAAGATTACTTGCTCAAATAATAAAATTGAGGAATCAATTTCCCGATTATACAATCAAGAAAATTAGACTTGATAATGCTGGTGAATTTACTTCCCAGACTTTCAATGATTATTGTATGTCTATGGGAATCATTGTTGAGCATCCTGTTGCTCATGTACATACTCAAAATGGATTGGCTGAATCATTGATTAAACGTCTGCAAATGATTGCTAGACCAATGATTATGAAAACAAAGCTCCCTATTTCTATATGGGGACATGCAATTTTACATGCTGCTTCATTAATTCGCATCAGACCAAGTGCATATCATAAATACTCCCCATTGCAGCTTGCATTTGGTAAAGAACCAGACATTTCTCATCTGAGAATTTTTGGATGTATGGTGTATGTGCCTATTGCACCACCTCAACGAAAGAAAATGGGACCTCAAAGAAAGATTGGAATTTATATTGGTTATGATAGTCCATCGATCATTCGATATCTTGAACCACAGACAGGCGACGTGTTCACAGCACGTTTTGCTGATTGTCATTTTAATGAGGAAATCTTCCCAATGTTAGGGGGAGAACAGAAACATACCGAAAAAGAAATTACATGGTATGTATCATCATTGTTACATCTGGATCCAAGAACAAAACAATGTGAAAAAGATGTACAGCAAATTGTGCACTTGCAAAGAATAGCAAATCAAATACCAGATGCATTTGCAGACACAAAAGGGGTAACTAAATCATATATACATGCTGCAAATGCCCCTGCTCGAATTGAAATTCCGAAGAAACAAATTGAAGATAGTCATGATGTCATTAAACGCCTGAAGCGTGGAAGGCCAGTTGGTTCCAAGGATAAAAATCCTCGAAAAAGAAAATTCATAGAGAAACACAATGATCACAAAATAGAGAATGATGTTCCTGAAGAAACACATAATGATCACAAAATAGAGAATGATGTTCCTGAAGAAACACATGATGATGAAAATGTTTTGTCAGAACCACAAACTGACGAGAATCATGAAATCTCTATCAATTATATTAATACTGGAAAAATATGGAACCGAAAAGATATAGAAGAAATTGATGATATATTTTCTTATAATGTGGCAATCGACATCATAAATGATAATGAAGATCATGAACCAAAATCTTTTGGTGAATGTAAAAATCGGCAGGATTGGATAAAATGGAAAGATGCCATCCAGGTTGAATTGGATTCGCTAAATAAACGTAATGTTTTTGGACCTATAGTCCTTACACCTGAAGGTGTAAAACCTGTTGGATACAAATGGGTTTTTATTCGAAAGCGAAATGAGAAAAATGAAATAGTAAGATATAAAGCTCGACTTGTTGCACAAGGTTTTTCTCAAAGGCCTGGAATTGATTATGAAGAAACGTATTCTCCTGTGATGGATGCAATTACGTTTCGGTATTTGATTAGCTTGGCAGTATCTGAAAATTTAGAAATGCGTCTTATGGATGTTGTTACAGCCTACTTATATGGATCACTTGATAGTAATATATATATGAAAATCCCTGAAGGATTTAAGATGCCTGAAGCACAAAGTTCAAAACCCAGAGAATGTTATTCTGTGAAATTACTAAGATCATTATATGGGTTGAAGCAATCCGGCAGAATGTGGTATAATAGGCTAAGTGATCACTTGATGAAAAAGGGATATGTAAATAATTCAATATGCCCTTGTGTTTTCATTAAGAAAACAACATCCGGATGCGTAATTATTGCTGTATATGTTGATGATTTAAACATCATTGGAACAAATAAGGAAATTCAAGAAGTTGTGTCATACTTGAAAGAAGAATTTGAAATGAAGGATCTTGGAAAAACCAAGTATTGTCTGGGTTTACAAATTGAACAAAAAGAATGTGGAATATTTGTTCACCAGACAAATTATACAGAAAAGATCCTTAAACGTTTTAATATGGACAAATCAAATCCTTTAAGTACTCCAATGGTTGTTAGATCATTAAACATAGAAAAGGATCCATTCCGTCCATGTGAAGATGATGAAGATATTCTTGGTCCAGAAGTACCATATCTAAGTGCTATCGGTGCCCTTATGTATCTTACAAATTGTACAAGGCCTGATATATCTTTTGCCGTAAATTTATTGGCAAGATTTAGCACATATCCAACAAAGAGACATTGGAACGGAATTAAACATATATTCCGTTATCTACGAGGAACGACAGACTTGGGACTTTTGTATTCAAAAGATGCTAATCCAAGTATAATTGGTTATGCCGATGCTGGATACTTATCTGATCCACACAAAGCACGTTCTCAAACTGGATATGTATTTACTCGTGGAGGCACTGCAAATTCTTGGCGTTCACAGAAACAAACGCTCGTAACAACTTCATCAAATCATGCAGAAATTATTACAGTACATGAAGCAAGCCGTGAATGTGTGTGGTTAAAATCAATGACCCAACATATCCAATTCTCATGCGGATTATCATTCGACGAGAAGCCTGTGATAATATATGAAGATAATGCTGCATGTGTTGCTCAAATGAAAGAAGGATACATAAAAAGCTACAGAACTAAACATATTCCTCCTAAGTTCTTCGCATTCTCCAAAGAGTTTGAGAAGAATAAATGTATTGATGTTCGTCACATTCAATCAAGTGAAAACTCATCAGATCTCTTCACAAAGGCACTTCCTACGACAATATTCAGAAAGCACATATATAATATTGAGATGCGCAATCTACGAAATTTTTGAAGAATTGTTCGTGTCAACATAAGGAGGAGTTTACGTGACTGCACTCTTTTTCCCTTACTATGGTTTTTATCCCAATGGGTTTTTCCTAGTAAAGTTTTTAATGAGGCAGTATAAAAACACGTAATGAAGACAATCGTTATGATCATCATCACAAGGGGGAGTGTTGAAAAATAATATTTAAATATGTGTATTTGAATATTGAATGTTGAATATTTGAATGTTGAAAATTAGGTAAAATTAGGTGTTGATTATTGAAATTTGTGTGTGATGATGATGGTAATGATGTAATTTATTTTTGGATTATTTGTAAAAATTTCCTATAAATAGATCTCTCATTTGTGAAGAAAATCATAATTGAGTTGACAGAAAAATATTATAAAGTATGTAATGTGATAATTTTGAGAGTTTGAGATTTTTATTTTTTATGGTAAATTTTTAATTTTTCACAACAATTATTATTATTATTATTTAGTAATGCTAGTTTGAACACCACTGGAATTCCTAATCGACGAGGAAGAAGAAGCTGAAAGCAAAACCATAAACTATTGGGAATTCGATGATTCGAAGGTTCTCTCTCAATTTGACAGGATCTATCTTGTTGAAGTTAGTCGGAACTGGAGTTTTCACAACCTCAAATCCAGCATCTTGAAGCTTTATTGAAGGTGGGTTTCATTTCTTGAGCCCCCACTGGCTCATATTGTTCTTGTGATTTATCTACGTTCTTCGCGCTTATTTTACTATTTTTCTTATAAAATATTGTCACATTTCTTAGATGGTTGATAGTGATGCTAAAGAATGGCAAGCTTGAAACTTTATGTATATTAATTTGGTTATGGAAACAACCACATTGAATTTGGTTCTTTTTTATTTTTTAAGAAAAAGACACGATTTTTCATTTTAGTTGTTTCGGCTTGGTGGATGTTCACCGGAATTTTAGTTAATTTCAGGGTAAGTGAATTCATTTTTTGTTGTAATGCGCTGCAGATTTCTCTTGGAAATCAGAATCACCTATTTCATTAAATGAATTTGTGCCTTGAATTCAATTATCAATAACTCTATCTTTCTGATAATATACATTAATTTATGCAGCAGGGCGTTGGAAATTTGGTTGTTTTACTATCCTGTATAATTGGAGTCTCTTCAGAATACCATGGCAGGGAACGGCCTGCCAACATTGGCTCGAGTAAAACTTGTCGATCTAATACCACTTGAAGGTCTTCCATCGGATGCATACAAGTTGTCCGTCTCAACATTGTCCCAATCATTGGTTCAGTATTCGGCTGCCATTATCCAATTACCTATCTGTGATGCGGCTCTTTTGAGGTCCTGTCTTGAGTCTTCTCGACTCTACTTTCTTCACAAGCCACCCTTTCCTTCCGCAGATGTAATTAATGATTCCCGTGAATGGTGTAAAACATCTGGTTACCATGCAGATCCTCAAATGTGGCAAGAGACTTATGATTTCAGACCTGGGGTTACTTCTACCGAACACGCTAATGAAGCTGAAATCCCTCCATCCGGTTTAGTTGACATTTTCGGGCTGCTTGGAAAAGCGTGTAGAGGCGTATTGGATGCCATGGCCTTTTATTTAAATCTCCGTAGTTTGCCTTTCACTGAAATACTCGATAATGTTCCTTTGAGAAATCGGGAAGTATCATCATCTGTACTGTCCGTTTGTTGTCATGGAAGACCTTCTTTTGTGCATCATAATTTAACTGCTCGAGAAGATGGCCAGCTAGTTATGTTCTCTGATCACGATGAGCATCAGGTTGACAGAAGCCTGTTAACTCTTATCAAGTCAGATAAGGCTGGCTTGCATATAAGAGATTTTCATGGTCATTGGGTTCTTGTGGATGGTGATCTTGGGCCTAATGAAGCAATTATATATCCTGGTCTTGCTTTATATCAGGCAACAGCAGGTTACATCAACGCTGCACTGTATCGAACAGATACAAGTAATCTGCAGAGCACTGTGTATGGTCGTTGTTCTCTTGCATTCAAACTCATGCCTAAATCCATGACCACCATCAATTGTTCAGAGATGCAAGCTGCTGGCTATGGGGTTGATTCTCAATTCCTGCTTCCTATGCCAGTTGATGATTTCATGCAGAGATCTACCGATCAACTTCTGAACAGGAACAATTTTGCAACTTTTAATTTCCCTGCAACCCAAGAAGGTTGGGATTGGTTCATCTTCTCCTTTGCTGTCATATATTTTGGCAAGTGTGGTAGTGTAAATATCTCTGTGTGGATAAGTAATTGATTGTGCGTGCCAAAAAGTCTATTTTTCCCCCGACAATCGCATTACTTGCTGTCTGAAGTAGTAAAATGTGTATTTTTCTGCAAACATGAATTAAGTATGACCCATGTGGGAAATATCGCTTATCTGCAACTTTATTAATTCACAATCCAACTTTTTTAGTCTTTTCCTTTGTTAGTTATTTCCTCCGATATTTACGAGGATGCAGTTTTCCATTCCTCCTAGCTATCTGGTTGTTTGATTCAAATTCCCACCCTTCCATGCATGATGCATTGAAATCAAATGATGAAGATATCATATGATTGAATGTGAACTATAAATGAGGGTGAGGAACTCGAACCTAATTAATTCACTATCCAACTTTTTTAGTCTTTTGCTTTGTTAGTTATTTCCTCACATATTTATGAGGATGCGGTTTTCCATACCTCTTAGCTATCTGGTTGTTTGATTTAAATGGTTAAGCACAAATTCCCACGGATCCCACCCTTCCATGCATGATGCATCGAAATCAAATGATGAAGATAGCATATGATTGAATGTGAACTATAATGAGGGTGAGGAACTCAAACAAGCACTGGTAGTGGCGTGTAAAGGACTTTTGATGATGACGTCTCTATTAGACTAGGCATGTTTCTGTTGGAATTTGTAAAGCATGCTTTGATTTGTATTTTATGACAATAATATTGGTGTTCTGTCTTAGTAAGTTAAAAGATAATTTTGTTCATTACTTTTTCCAGTTGTTAGTTTGGAATATTTGTAATAGCTTGAATTGTCAAGGGGAAACAAATTAGCACCATAAATCAAACATTTTCCGGAGTAAGATTTATTTATTCTGTTTTTGTGACAGTAGGGGTAAATATCCTGATAACAAGAAGCGGAGATTCCCTACTCTGCATATAATTAAACAACCCGACTTTCTTTAAACAAAAAGTAGTAGTCTTGTTTTACATCATCCAGAGCATTGTAAGTGCATCAGTTATTGCACATCCGAGGGAGAAGAATAAAAGCGGAGTAAATTCATTTAGCAGTTTTGCTATCAAAATATGGAACTTATACTTAATGTCAAATTAAGAAAAGGAGCCGATAAATTTGTATCATTAATGGGAGAGCCATTGTTTATTCATCATTTGTTGCACCTTTAGATTTCAAAGTTCAAGAAAAATGGTATGAACGGCCATTTGTATAACAAAGATTGCTTCATAAAATTTTTCCCTGTTGTCTAGTTGCTCTCTGTACAAAGTTCATAATAACAGTTTCTTGGATTGATTAAATGCTTGTACAGGATCTACAAAACCAATGATGGGGCGGAAGAAAAACAATTCGAGGGAAAAACCTCTTCCGCCCTCAAAGAGGCTTCGTCTTGAGGCACAGAGAGTCCTAAAAGAGAGGATTCAAGATATTGCTGATAAGAAAGGCATTAAGTTGAGATTCTGCACTTTAAAGGAATGTGAGAATCACATTCAGTCACTTGAGAGTCCGTGTGCAAATATAAGGATGGAGATTGGATGGCCACTTGGAGTTCCATTTGTTCATCCGCATGATCTCCCTAACAAGGCAAAGATTGGGTTGCTTGAAACCTATGAGCCTGGATGGTCCGAGACTAATAGTATTGAATAAGCTTAATGAAACACAAAATGCCATCTTCATAACCGGTAACTTTGACACTTGTGACTTGTTTTGTTAATTTGCTGACCGTGCTACGCCATCTTCCATCTCTGAGTGCATGTTTTTCTCTGAGCTGGGCTTCCTGCCTCCGAAATTCGAATTGTCATCCTTGATTTTCCCTTTGCTGCTGCTTTCCATTTATAAAGAAAAAATTTTATTTTTGGTAAACGTGACATGTAAATTTTGAATGGAGCTGCAGGTTAAACTTGTATATGGATGTAGAGAGTGAGTTGAATGTAAGAACTTCTTGAATTTGAACGTATGAAAAACTATCCTGATTTTAGATTCTAATGAATTCATCAATGGCTTCTTTGTTGTATCTTTTGGAGTTTCAGTTTCGGTATCTATTCATTCACTGAAAGCCTGTTCCTAGTTCTACTGTGATGTTAGATGTTGGCCCGTCGCGTAATTCAACTGCTCATCCAGACATGGTAAGTGTCATGTTATAACACAAACACCGAGGTTGAGGGGGTTTTATCCCACCAGAATTTTAACTCTCATTTCTGTCAATTTGTTTTGCAGGGATTGGTTCTTACTCATGGGGTGACCAGTCCTAGACCGCTTGGTAGCAGCTTTATACCTCGTGCTGAGGCTGCTTTTTTGTAACCGAGAATAGAAAAAATCTATGTAAACGTATAAATCTTGAGAACAGAGTAGGATTGATTATGTCTCGCTAAATTATATTGTGCTTGTTGGATATGATGTGGAGTTAGTGTAAGATAAATAATGATGATATATTTGGATTGAATGATAAAGTTTGGGATTTTGATGAATATAAATGATATTGTATTTGGTTTTGGACATATTTTTTTTTGTCTACAATAAAATTAATTATCATCCTAAAAACATAATAATTTCATCAGTATTCACTCTTATGAGTTATCCATACATGGATATATGTAATTTGAAAATATAATCACATAAAATATTATTGATTTACTATTTTTGTCTTTCTACAACAATTAATTTTTTTAATATTTATCAAACAAATTAACCCCAATATTTAGCTGTAAATAGAGATTGTGATACATTTTTGTGTTTTCCCAAGGAAAAATTTTACTGTGGCGGGTACCGACGGAATAAAACCCAACCAGATGAAGCTAGATTATTTAAACATCCAGCTTCCATCCAGCCTACCTATAGCAGCATATGTTATTTATATACATGTACACTTCTGTACTGGATTTGATTATTTAAAAAGCCAAGATAGCAATTTAAATTGCCAATTTCAAACAAATTACATCAATACAGAACCCAAATGTACATCTGGAATTCAAAATGCCTATTGTCTCCTATCAAAGCAATGATAATACAAGAAGCAGGTGCATGTTTCTCCAGATAACACTGCACTATGGTAAAACAACCATGGCGATCCTGACACGAGTGACGAGACGAGACAAGATGATGCATAGGAATAGTCAAAGAGTGTGCACAGCCTCCTTTCAACAAGAGGAGCATTGTCATGCATCATGATTAGATCTGAAGAATGCGTAGTCTGCTATAATTTTCAACCACCAAATCGTTTGTTTTCAAATGGTAGCACTATCGGAGTAGCATTGCCGTAGAACTCTTCCAAGTTGTAGAAAGCTCTTTGCTGAGGAAGAAATATATGCACAACTACATCACCTGCAAAAGTGTATATATATGGTTAAGCCAGACAACTTTGCAATGATGGACCCATTTAGTAAACAAGGCCAGTTCGACTTCGCCTGGGCTACTAATGGGTCGGATTGACAAAAAATAACTTCTGTGGAAAAAATTGATCAGACATACTCGGATTCGGGTTTGGTCGGGTCCAGGTTAGGCCACTAATATTTTATATTGAATCTTATCATGATCTAATTTTAAAATCGAACAAGAGAATAGAAAATACGATAAAATTAGGAAATTTTTAAGGAATAATAATTAAATACATGTAACAGAGAACGGGTAAAGATTCTAGATGGAATGTACTGATGGCGGATATACATTTTAATCATTATTTTTAGTAAAGATGATCCTAACTAGATTTCCAGCTAAGACAGTTCCAAACATCGGCTGAGGCACTTGGAGGCAGTCTAATTGTTACAACTCTGCAGGAGACACTTACCAAAGTCCAGTAATGTCCATGAATTGGGTTTAGAATCTCCAGATGCTGTTCTTCCATATTGTGTTTCTGCTAAATCTCTCACTTTGGAGCTGGGGAACAAAAAGATATTAATAATTATTGATGAGAAGGTTGATATGATTAATGGAATTGTTAAAGCTGCCAAACATCGTAAAGAAGATGTCTTACCTAATGGCATCGATTTGATGCCGCGAAAACGCAGTGGCAATGATAAAAAACTGAGTCAATACACCAGAGGCTTCAGAAAAAGAACTCTTAATTCTGCTGCCTTTACATCACTTGCAACTTTGGCTAAAGCAACTGCAACTGCAACTGCATCAACAACAGAAACATATTAGATAAACGGTTATGCAAAAAGAGTGAAACAATCAAAGGAAAGATAGGCCTCTTGGTCAATCTTGGGTTCAAATGGGGTGACCTCTCAGACTTTCTCCGTCCACGCATCAGCATACAAATGAAAATATCTTAAAAGACAAGCTTTCAGTATCATCATCAACCTCTGCACTAGCAGACTTCTGGTTCTGGTCATTGCTTCGGAAGACCACCTTGCCATGCTTTCTGAACAAGTCATCAAACATATCATTGGTATCTTCACCAACACTCTGCAAGGAATAAGGTCTATAAATAATTCATGCAAGTTTAGTAATGTTTCGGGGTGCAGAAAGTATCTGAATTAAGCCATGCATCAGAAAGTACCAAGAATGAGATTAAGATTTACAGGCATTGACTGATTCACAGAAATCAAAGATACTTCCAGTATGCATGAGCCAAGAACTTAAAGAACACTAGATTCCTAAAACAAGGGGGAACGTGATTCATATGTATAACAGATAACTGCATTTTTTTGTGTTGGGGAATTACACCCCCGAAGCGATGCCAACCACGATGATAATAGTACCCAAAAAATTGCGGAATAAAATAACCAACAAGAACACAAAGATTTACGTGGTTCACCCAATATTGGCTACGTCCACGGAGCACTGCAACTTTTATAACATGAGAAATATTACAACAAGTGTATACACCAATACACTCAATATTTCTCACACTCCCAACCCGAGTATACCGAGAAAATAATTTCTCTAACTCACACAAAGAGAATTCCCGCACTCAAGAAAAAAATACACTCTTTTTTTCTATGCACTCTCTTTTTATCAAAGCTAAAAAGCTTTTGATTTTGGGATACAATAACTGAAGGAATTGAGCTCTATTTATAACTAATTCCCTCCAGCAATTTTCTTAACAAAACCGATGTGGGATGAAAGTTATTTTTAATATTTTAATAAATGTGGGTCCCACCACATTAAATAAAATCTTACCTAACAATTCTCCCACTTGAAGACTTGATTTCAATCATGTCTTCACACCATCAGTGCAGCAGCTCATACCTCCTTTGTTAGTCTAGGAGACCAACTGAAGTCAAACACAACTTCAGTTTTTCAATGATAACAGCCTTCGTGAGCATATCAGCTGGATTCTTGCTTTCAGGAATCTTATCAAGCTTCAAGACTCCATTCACTCGATCTCTAAGAATCCTCATTCCAAGGATTTGTTTTGCAGCACCCAAATCCTTCAAAGCAAATTCCTTTGATAACTCTTTCTCGAGTTTATCAATCTCCTCCAGACAAGCTCCTGCTATCAACATATCATCTACATATATCAGTAGTATGATATAATAACCATCAAGCTTCACATAACAACAGTGATCAGCCTGATACCTCAGAAAACCATCATTATTCATTACACCATCAAACTTCTTGTACCACTGTCTTGCTTGTTTGAGACCATACAAGCTCTTCTGAAGTTTGCACACCATTTTCTCTTTCCCTCGTACTTCAAATCCCTGTGATTGATTCATTTCTTCATCTAGGTTTCCATGAAGAAACGCAGTCTTTACATCCAACTGCTCCAGATGTAAATCTTCATTTACCATCAATCCAAGTACACTCCTGATAGTAGTTAACTTTACCACCAGAGAGAAAATATCAGTGTAACCAATGACTTCCTTTTCACCTTTTACCACAAGTATTTCTTTGTACCGCCTGCTACCGTTATGTTCTAACCAGTACTCCCACTTGCTATGTAAAACCTTTTTACCTTCAGGAAGTTCTGACAACTCCCACATGTGATTGGATGACAGTGAATCCATCACATCTTCCATGGCTAACTCCCACTGTTTAAAAGTCTCAAATATCCGATTTATTTTTCACAAAATAAACCCAAAATTTCATGCTCGAATCTTCAACAGTAGTGCCATAATATCTTGAGTGATCTCCAAGGGATGTCACAGGAGATGGTCCACATATATCAGTATGTGCCAGCTCCAAATCCGCTGATTTCGGTTCTCTAACCTCTTTTGAAAAGCTCACCTTTTTCTGCTTTCCAAAAAATACAGCTTCACACAGCTTGTTTTCAACGATCTTTAATTCCGGTAGCTTTCTGTTTGAAACAAGCATCTTCATTCCCTTCTCACTCGTATCCCCAAGCCTACTATGCCATAGACTTGAATTAGCTCCAGCATCCACAGCCGCTAATTTATTTCTCAAACTGGAAGTCATATAAAGTGTTCCAGTTTTCTTTCCTCGAGCAACAATCATGGCTCCCTTTTTCACTTTCCAGGAACCATCACCAAAGGTCACCTTATGACCTTCGTCGTCAAGCTGTCCTACTGAAATCAGATTGTGTGTCAACTTTGGTACATGCCTTACTTTGTTGATTTTCCAGACAGATCCATTTGTCATCTTCATCCGGATATCACCCATACCAACAATTTCCAAAGGTTTTCCATCAGCCAGGAAAACTTTTCCGTAATCTCCCGCAATGTAATTATCGAATACATCACGATTACCAGTGGTATGAAACGAAGCTCCCGAGTCCATAACCCAAGAATCAACCGAGCTTTCCATGGATAGTAATAGAGCATCATGTACCTCCTCAGTAACAACATTAGCGTCGTTCTTTGTTGATCTGCAATTCTTTTTCAAGTGACCAGTCTCACCACAGCTCCAGCACTTCACATTCTTTTCAAAATTGCTTTTGTCTTTTCCGTTTCTCGACTTGGATCTACCATGCCATTGGTTAAAACTCTTTTCGTCACTCCTGCCCCTTCCTCTATTCTCGAGATTTAGAGCAGAACTTGATGATGTTCCTTCACCAGAATCCATCCTGCGAACTTCTTCAGCAAGAATTTGATCTCTGACATCATTGAATTGTAGCTTTCTTTTTCCAACAGAGTTACTAACCGCTGCCCGCATTGGTTCCCAATTGTCTGGTAAAGACGCCAAAAGAATAAGTGCCCGAATCTCATCATCAAATTTAATTTCAACCGATGTCAGCTGTGAAACAATCGTGTTGAATTCATTGATGTGTTTAGCCACCGATGCATCTTCTCTCATCTTCAAGTTAAATAACTTTTTCATGAGATNTCCCGATCCATCATCTCCGGCCATCACTTCTCTAGCCTTAGCAAAAAATCTAAAAAATCTTTTCTGATGTGGAAGATCAGACAAAGCTGCAACCACAGAGCATACTCAGAATTCTTAAGAATTTTCACAACAAGGCTCTGATACCAGTTGTTGGGGAATTACACCCCCGAAGCGATGCCAACCACGATGATAATAGTACCCAAAAAATTGCGGAATAAAATAACCAACAAGAACACAAAGATTTACGTGGTTCACCCAATATAGGCTACGTCCACGGAGCACTGCAACTTTTATAACTGGAAGAAATATTACAACAAGTGTATACACCAATACACTCAATATTTCTCACACTCCCAACCCGAGTATACCGAGAAAATAATTTCTCTAACTCACACAAAAAGAATTCCCGCACTCAAGAAAAAAATACACTCTTTTTTTCTATGCACTCTCTTTTTATCAAAGCTAAAAAGCTTTTGATTTTGGGATACAATAACTGAAGGAATTGAGCTCTATTTATAACTAATTCCCTCCAGCAATTTTCTTAACAAAACCGATGTGGGATGAAAGTTATTTTTAATATTTTAATAAATGTGGGTCCCACCACATTAAATAAAATCTTACCTAACATTTTGTACTCCTTTGTTTTTTCCCATTTCCCGGTAATTTTCGAACAGTTGTTTTGATGAACACACTTCGTATTTTTCTAATGTGTCAGTTAATACACTACCAAGTTCACCAAAAACAAGATGAAATATTCAAAATCGACCTACACAGACGCAAACGTGCTTGCTGTTCTTAAAGCAGTGGTTAAAGTGACAAACGAACCGTCTACTGTAAGCAAAATGAGGTGTGGAATTCTTACCGAGCCAACAGCCATGGGAGAAAGAGTAAACTTCTGAGGGGTGGGTATGTGTGAAAACGAGTGATTACAGAAGTGAAGATTTCTGGGTTTAGACGAGAGCTTTCGCCGAAAATGGTCACCGGAGCTGGCTTTCCGGCGCGAAGGAGGGATCGGTGGCGGTCGGCAAGGTGTAAACAATCATTTGCGGCTGCGAATTGTGAACGCGAGCGCTCTCAAAACACGTAGCCAACCAAAAATAGTTTCTTTTCCTTGATTGGTTGAAATGAACAGAACTAAGCTTCGGCAATCTTGCTCTGTGAAATTATTGTCTGGGTTATACGTGTAAAACGGATACGGATCTGGATATGATCCAGTTAACACCTAATTGGGCCATCAGCTCAAGTTGGGCCCATAAAGTTTTGGCCCTACTACATCAAATAAGTTAAGGCCCATAAAATTTCAGTATTTCGAAAAGTGGGCCTTATGTTTCTGATTGAATTGCAAGTGGGCCCAACAAACATCGATTTATATGCCCCCAAAATCACACACAGAAACCTAACCCTAATTTAGCCGAACTTCACACCCTCAGTCCAGGCCCTGTTCACAGGCAGTCCGCGAACATACGCAGAATGGTGAAGTTCCTGAAGCCGAACAAAGCGGTGATCATTCTGCAGGGACGGTTTGCTGGTCACAAAGCGACGATCGTGAAGAACTACGACGACGGAACTCGCGATCGACCCTACGGCCACTGCCTCGTCGCGGGAATCGCCAAGTACCCTAGCAAGGTCATCCGGAAGGACTCTGCCAAGAAGCAGGCCAAGAAGTCACGCGTGAAGGCCTTCGTCAAGCTCGTCAACTACAATCACATTATGCCCACGCGATACACGCTCGATGTCGATCTTAAAGACATCGTCGCCCCTGATGCGCTAGTCTCTCGTGACAAGAAGGTGACTGCTTGCAAGGAGATCAAGTCCAGGTTCGAGGAGAGGTTTAAGACTGGGAAGAATCGTTGGTTTTTCTCTAAGCTCAGGTTTTAAGCTGAAAGAGATATGACCAGTGTTCTTTTGTTTCGGGTGTTTCGTCATGTGCAATGCAGATTATATTCCTAGCTTTTTTTATATTCCATTTGTGTATTATATGAGATTTTGGTGAAGGTATCGGTATATTTGTTCTCTTTCGGCCTTCATTGATCGAGTTTTACTGTTTTACCATTGATAATGATGCATATTGCGTGGACTGTTTCTGTTACGAGCCAGAGACAATGCTGAAATTGCTGACCGGCTATATGTTTGTGTGTACCCATTAATTTCAGTATTTAACTTCCTGCATTAGTTTTAGAATTGGAGTTTTAAACATGGGGCTTAACAGCTTCTATGATTATGGTACTATGAAAGGCAACATATTTGATCAAAATGAGTTTATTACTTATGCGGCAAATTGTCTCTGTTTCTCCTCCTGAAATGGGGGCGCATTTGGCTCTAACAGTGTTATTATGCACTTTCTAATCATATTGCTTCAAACATTTATGTTATACTTTTTTCTTTGGTAGTTTTTTCCTGTTTGTTTGTATGCCAATAAATATATGTACTTCTTTACAATTTTGTTTGAAAAACTCTGGCAATTCAAAGTTATGTAATACATCTAATTGAGTCTCTGTGTTGAATCAATGGCCTTGAATTCAATCAGGTATCTGTTACTCCTTTTGGTTATTACCTTTCAAGAAGCTGCATTTGTTACTCTTCCAAAATTTAACACTACAAATGAATGTTAGGCTTATTTGGAAGTCAATGACAATAATTGCAGCTTTAACATCACCCCTGATGGACGAGCTTTTATTCTAGAATTTTGAGTATCTGTTTCGTTGAGATGTTATATGTAGGTGAACTGTTCCATAGCACGGAAAAGTGGTGCAATTTCGTTCCTTTGGAGTCCAAATTTGTTCTTTTGACCAGATTGTTATATTATTGTCTTTTATGAATAAGAACCCTCAGGTTTTAGAAATGTTGTCTTGCAAACTCAATAAATAAATCAAGAAATGCCTCTCTGTGTTTGTTGAATCAGAAGTGCTAAATTTTGGAAATATCATACACAAAAATATAATGTGGCATATAGTCGCTTTGCATGGGGAGTGGACACTGGTTTGAAGGATTGGAATGCAGGCATACTGTGTGTTTTCAATATAAATAGATGAAATAAAATGAAACAAATTTGCGGTGAGCATTTGATTCGCTATCGTGCTATGAAGAACTTGGGTAGATTGTTTCATGCATGTCTGTTAATTTTTTGTGAAGCCTCGAACCTCAGAACAGATGTCTTCTCATGTCTTGTATTCTGAATGCGCAACAATGTGAAGTTGGGGTTGTGAATGTTATCATTCATCTGCGTGAGAAATGTATGTAAGCATGATTTTCACTATTTCTGTCTTTAACTATTTTTTGCTTTATTGTGATAAATGGAGACTCAAATGAATCAATTGTCTGACATATTTCTGAGAAATACCACCCATAAGCGTGCGTTATCATGAAAAAATAGTAAAAGTACAAATCCCATTTACATAAAAATCTGTATGGCTTTAGCAAACGGCCATATCCTTATTAGAACCTAGTATGAAAATCAAGCAAACGTAACAATAGTGGTTATTCTGATGTCTCATCAGAAGCACATGTCCAGACAGCAGCAGCAGCAAAGTCCAGCGAGACTGCGGGCATAGCAGAGGTCCAAAGTCAAGTGCTGGTATATTTTGACAAGAAGAATAGATCACATTATAGAGAGGTTGAGGATCTTACCATCCTTTCAAGAATCCATCTCCTCTGCTCTTGGTTTCCACGGGCACACGCTCTTTGTCGTGATCGTCCTTTGTAGGATAACCTATGGGTGGAGGAGCCATGACATAGGCGGTGTTCTGTGTTGCGGTGGAAGGATAGGAAGCTTGGAGACAAGGATAAGATATATAATCAGATAATAAGACACACAGAACAGCAGCGTGATTTCATGATGTAGGTAAAATGAGACATTCATATAGCAACTGAAAAGATCATACAACCCTTACCTGGAAGTTGGTTTTGATGGTTTGAATTCATGGTTCAGTGACGTAAAAGTCGCGCTTCCTTGTGCCGACACGATAAATACGAGAAGAAATGGTGTTGATGATTAAATAATAACGCTTACGATGTATGTGTTCATATATAGATATCCTGTATTTGTTGTCAAGGATAAGTGACAAATTTTACGGGAAGAGTCCATGGCCATGGCGGACATATATAGGCTTTGAGTAGTTTTATAACGCGCACAATGAAGAAAATTCTATCCCAAAGCGTGTACATGTGGATTATTGATGACATTTTCTTCGGGGATTCGTTCAATGGGTTGTTGCTACATGTGAATTTATCTAAGCTTCGCAACCCAACAAAAGTTTGCTACAATATTACGGAATATTGACTTCACAATGTGAATCTTATGAATTAAGGTTCCTAGCTACTTCCAGACACAATTTCTTTTGGCTTTCAAGATTCGTGGCAAGTTCACGTGCATTCTTCCAGTGTAATATCGATTTTGCAGTTAATTGTTCATTTGTTTGGATAATGTAATACAAAATGCAGCAAATAATTTGTGACAAATCTTATTCTGAAATCCAGCCAATAGATAAGGATTTGATAGTTAACATTTGCTCATTCAAAAATTCAGTTGTAGTATATATTATCAATTGTACATATAAATATCGACTAACATTCATGGTCATCAAATATGAGTTTCCTATTTTACCATCATGGTTAAGTAAATGTAATAATAATAATAGTAGTAAAAAAGATGGATAAGTAGATTGACAAGTGATATTGGTCATATGTTTAGTCGGCTGGTTGTGTATCAATGATTTCGGCATAATCGAGTCGAATAATATTCAATTTTAGTTTTATATATTTATTTTTTGTGATTTTCATTATCTATATTATCAAATTTCAATTTCAATCAACTATCTTTGATGTTTTACAATTTTAGTTTTTTTCGATATGAAAACGATGTGTTACTGATGTGTGCATTCCGAAAAATGACTAAATCTTACCAAAAAAAAAATGAAAAATATATTATTAAATTTCAAATTTTGACAACAAAGTGATAAAAATATAAGTGTAAAAATGTTTTTTTCATAATTTTTTTTAATTCTTTTCAACAATTCAAATCTATTTTTTTATATATTAAAAATACTCACCATTGATTATATAAATTTAATATATTATTAATATAAGTTTTATATAATTTTAAATTAAAATTATTTAATAATTAATACAATATGGTATATTTCACTTAAAAATTTCTATATGAAATTATTCAAAATATTTTTGCTCTGTTTTTATAGGAGATTTGAAGGTAATACGAATTTATATGGGACTTAAAAATCTAAGTTTTAAGAAAAAAATTCGACGCGTTTCATACTTGTGAGTTTTAATACAAATAAATGAGTGTTGAGATTAGGAATGCTGTTATCTTAGTTCTTTTTTAGTTGGCTGTGATAAATGGAGACCCAAGTGAAGCGAATGCCCGGACAGCAGTGGTTATTTGTAAGTCTTGGCCGAATGATTTGATACAACCGCCGCATTTAAGGTGTTCGACATTTTGCGCCATAGAAATTGACTGATTGTGCGGATGTTCGATGATTTCTCAGCTGCCTAAATGGCGGAAACCTACCGTGAAATGTGAAGTGTTTTATGCATCTTCAGGTCACAGGTTTATCCAAATCGTGCACAAAAGCACTGGGGGAAGAAAACTCAAGAAAAAAGTATATCATAGGGAACATGAACTGGACAGAGTGATGGAGCTCCGTAAGAAACCAGAGCTGATTATGCAGCTGAAGTCCATCATCCAATTACGGAAAACCGAGTCTCTATTGCTGAGAGACCTTGAGAAAGAAGTTGGGTTTGTGAAGAAATGGAATTACATGGCTGTCATTGAAAAATATCCTTCCATTTTTCGTGTTACCGGAGGGCAGAGTGAGAGATCACCGCCTGCGGTTTCTTTGAGTGAGAAGGCGAAAAAGATTGCGGCTTTAGAAGGTTCGGTGATGGTGCAAATGGAGCCCATTCTGGTTAGGAATTTAAGGAAGTTGCTGATGCTTTCAGTTGATTGCAGGCTTCCGTTGGAAAAAATCGAGATGATCAGAAGTGAGTTGGGGTTGCCAAGTGACTTCAAAAATTCACTTATTCTAAAGTACCCAATTTTTTTTAAACTGAGTGATTTCAACGGGGTATCATATCTGCAATTGGAGAATTGGGATTCTTCGCTAGCAGTGACTTCTCGCGAAGAGAGGCTGGCACGCCAAGAGATATCGACCTCCTGTGGCCATTTACATAGGGCAACTGTGTCAAAAGATGGCAACTTTATCGGTCCTTACGCATTTCACTTGAATTTTCCCGCTGGTTTTAGGCCGAACATGAGTTATTTAGAGGAAGTCCGGAGGTGGCAGAAACTGGACTTCCCTTCTCCATACTTGAATGCCAGGAGGTTTGAAGCTGCAGATGCAAAAGCTCGGAAGAGAGCGGTGGCAGTGCTTCACGAGTTCCTAAGTTTGACTATCGAGAAGAGATTGGATACAGGTCAGCTTGATGCATTCCATGCAGAGTATCGTTTGCCGGCTAGATTATTGCTTTGTTTGATTAAGCATCATGGCATATTTTATATCACTAATAAAGGTGGGCCGAGTACTGTATTCCTGAAGGAGGCGTACGATGGATCGAACCTAATTGATAAATATCCTCTTATAGGATTCAGGGACAAATTTGTGGCCTTGATGGGTAGGAAAGATGAGAGTTTAGATGCGGGGGCTTCAACATCCTCTGCTGTCAATTAACTTTGTTGCACTCTTTTAGAAACATTCCTTTAATCCCAACTAGTTCACTTTCCTCATAGTTACAAGATTTTGGCTGCTGGAAAAGTATTTGGATGACAAGTCATGTTTTCATGATTAATGTTTTGATCAGCAAACATATAGTATGTAGGGGTGGTCATTGGGTTCGGGTTTTTCGGGTCGGGTAGTCATTATCGTTTTAGGAAGTCTGAATCCTTATTGGTCGATGTTTGGGTTATTAGAATCCAAGAATTGGGAAAAATGTGCATATGTTTCTTCTTAGCTATGCGCATAAACATTATATGTTTTTGTTGCCTAGATGCTATCTTTCGGGGGCCAATTCCAACTAGTTTGGGACTAAATATTACAAACCAGTAGTTTCAGTAGTTAACGAAAAGCTTGATTTTTTCAATATATTATCCATTTGTTCATTTTTGTTAAGATATTCGATAAATTCTTACACAAAGGTTGATGGTCACATGTTCTGAATATTCATAAATTTGCCTCATAAAAAGAACAAACTGTAAAAACTTGACATTGTATGTTCAATTTTGAAAGTTTTAATTTTTTTTTATTAGAAACAATATCGAGAGATTATAAAGAAAATATAGAGAAAAACGAATACAGATATTGCATCTCAATCCATGAATGATGAAGAAACGATATAAGTTTTTGGGAAGTTTTATTTTAACTTCTTTTTGCTTCAAAAAACTCTTAATTTCAAATGGAGCAACTGTTCATGCCTGCTTTTTAATTAATCAAGAAAATAGCCTCCATCAAAACAGTTCGTTGTTTTTCTTTTATTTTCATTTATTTTTTTGGAAATAATTTCTTCTTTTCTTTTCTTTTCTTTCCTTTCCCCTTTGGCTACTTATGATTCGAAGACCAAGTGCTCCTCTTTCCCCGCCCTATAGAGTCAATTTCTCGATTATATTTACAAATATAGATCAATCAATTTATTTTGGAAATGTTACTACCAATAAATTAATTTTTTTTTCAACAACTAACCAATTTTAATTTTGCTTAAATTATTCTACAGATTTCCTAGCAAAAAAGTCAATGTGAGATGTTATGATTTCAATTCCCAAAATACCTTAATTAATTTTATATGAAAATCTCTACATTTTAATAAATATAAAAATCTATTTTTTTTTAAAAAAAAACAAGACATATACATACATGTGTGTGAGTTAATATTGAAAAAGTATTACTTTTTATGCTAAGAGTATTACTTTTCATTGTGAATATTGGTAGGGTTGACACGTCTTACAGATAAAGATTTATAAGACCGTCTCACAAAAGACATACTTTAAGTTATATGAGAGGGTAAGACCAAAGTTTTCATCTTTTCAATTATGACCAAGGGCCCAATTATCATATACCACTTTTTTCATAATTGAATATTTTAAAAATCTTCAATATATCACTTTATATCACAATTTAAGTTATTAAATCGTAAGATAAAAACTAGAAATCCGCACAAAATGGACAATATCAAATATATATCATCCTAAAATCCAGCAATTAATAGATCCATCCCATAATTATGAAAATTATATACCACAAAAAAAAAAAAAAAAANTTTTTTTCTCCCCATTATTCGAACTTGTAGCCAAGTAATCTATTATGTTATCTGTCGGAGATCATGTGTTTCAATTCCTATCGAGTACTTTTTTGATTTGGCACCAATCAAAAAGTTATCCGCTGAAATGATTCATGTCGTTTAGGTGAACAGATCAGAGTGTGGGGTAGAGATAAGGACAAAAGAACATGCACATTAATAAATAGAGTAGGTTTCTTGTGAGACCATCTCACGAATCTTTATCTGTGAGACGGGTCAACCATACCCATATTCACAATAAAAAGTAATACTATTAGCATAAAAAATAATATTTTTTTATTGATGACCCAAATAAGATATCAGACTCACAAAATACGACCCGTGAGACCGTCTCACACAAGTTTTTGACTAATAAAAAAGCACTTAAGCTAACATTTTAACTATTTCTTGATATGAAAATTAATAATTCATTATATATATCCATAGTATAAAATGTTGTAAATTAGGATTTTGGTTAATACATGTTAAATAGATTCGAATAAAGTGTGTAATTGTTATGATCATCGTTATCACCATATATGTACTTTGATAAAAACGACTAATAATCGATCATACCTTTATTTGATAGCCATTATGGGTTGAGTTTGGCTTGCACCCACCACGAAAAAGTGAATGTTTTATCAGTCACGGCGCTGGATTTCTTGTTTGTGGGTGGTTATGCTCACACTTCACCATCAATTGTAACCCTTGAAAATGAAAAATCATTGCAAAAAGCTCCTTTAAAAAAAGAAAAAACCCTTTTTCCCCTCTCTCTCCCCTTAAATTGTGCTTGTTAATTTTCAGATAAGCAATCCAAATTGGTGGTGTTTTCTATTCAAAATCGCAAGAACATCTTTAGGCCTACTCCACTATGAAACGAACCCATTAATGTAAAGCTAAGTCATCTTGGAAATTCTTGCATAAAGTTAACTCATTCTTTGAAGGGATATGATTTCCAAGTTGAATGGTTATGTTTACTTTCTTCTTAAAGCATGAAGGTAGATTCTCGTCTTGACCTAACATTTTGCCTTTACAAAAGATTAAATGAATTAATAAAAGCAAGATTATTCCCAAAAAATCTTTCTACACCCTTTTCCTTTTAAGTTGATGGGATGACACCAAAAACTCTTAAATATTTGGACACAAATCATTGGGTGGCATCATAATTATCACCATGTGCAATATTTTAAGTGTATTATATCAGATGACTGTCAATTTTTTTGGTCTTAAATTACTAAACTATATACAGATAATTGATAAATTGACTCCCATGTTCACTTAGAACAAGATTCTTTGGATTTGACTAGACAAGATGCCAATGACAAAGGCAAAAAAAAAAAAAAAATCAAGATTTCACATTGGAAAATTGAAGTAAACAAAAAATTTCAATATGTTTAGATTGAATTGATTTTAGTCAATATTATCGCCTTCCTCTTTGAATTATTGAGACTCTTGTTTGAGCATAACAATAACCTTAAGTTGTATTTGGAGTGATGAGTTTGAAATTCATAGATTTCAATAATAGTTTTAGTATTAACAATGAAATAATAGATGAAAATTTAAATCCATACATTAATTATTTACACATAAATTACACAAAATATAATGGATTTCAAATGCTTCAATTATTGGGTGAACTTAAATTTATCTTGATTAATATGAAATGGTACTTAAACATACAAGTGTGAATTTGAAGTTTATAAACTCGTTTTATAGAACAAAAATACATCTAAATATATTTGGAATATATTAATTTAAAATCAATGAATTCAAATTCAACTTTAAATTTCACAGTAGACGAATACTTTTGATTTTTGGATGGGGCCTTATTCAAAAGTTGAAATGTGACTAGAAACAAAAGTAAGACATGAAATCAATTCCGAGAAAATGATGGGACAACTTTTGTATATGTTGGATTTTTTTTTTATATATTTTTATTATAGCTTCGTATAATTAAGTTTGATCCAAAGTTTAGATTAGTTCTTTTAAGTCCATGTTATTTTTTATAAAATCCATGTTCTTAGTAGATTATTGTTGTGATTTTATTTCTCGAATTCAAATTTGGGTGAATGGAATTAAAAACACGAGAATTTTATATTTGTCCCGCGAACGTAAATATTTGTTGATTATGTAAATATATGTTAATTATGATGGATTTGAAATGATAATTCAAACTCATAATTTCAAATCAAATCCATCAACTTCTTCACGTTGATCTATGTTATACCAAGAATTTTACTTCCGTTACGTTTGTATGAGATGTTAATATAAACATCTCACTTCAAACATACCGATGAGCCCACTGTTTTGATTTTGAATTCATATATATAAAGAGTAGTGGTGGAGTAGGATTTTTGGGTTTAGAGCGAAGGAAATTGAGGTGGAAACTGGAATTAATCAAAGATTAGTCGGAGTTCAATTCATTTAATTTGGTCATTTTTATTCCTCCCAAAATACTTATTGGCACATATTTAAACAATTGAAATTTTTTTTATATCTTCTAATTAGAGGTTAGTTCTAATGGACATTTCAAAGTGATCAAGTAGATAGCAGATAACGAAAAACGATAGGTCTCGATCGCGACCTAATCAAGAATCCAAGATCTAAATACGATATACAAAGATTGATGTCTTAGTGATCTGACTTTGTAACACAAATTAATTTTTACGAATATACAGTCTCAATTAGATAAATAATATTTTTCATATAATTTAATCATAACTACAATATCTAATCACTTTAAAAACTCAAAAATTCACATATTATCTTTACAAATTACATATTTAATATAATTTCATTATAATTATTCACATAATAATTAGAAATTATAACAAAATTTCATAAATTAACTCAATTCATATATATAATAATCATTATTTAACGTAGATATCGTGTGTGCTTGATTCGCTAGTTTAAAATTAATAACGATGCACTAAAAGGGAAGGAACTTTACCAATAAAAATTGAATAATTATCCTGTCATGTCGACATTTGTGCCAATATATTGGGCATAATAATAGGTGATTGAATGTTTTAAGTCCAAGAAAGTATAATGCATGTGGGCCGGATGAGTGCGGTGACGGCGATTATGACAATGAAACTGTCTATATACGGACATAATTCAAAGAATATTTATTATTTACTTTTGATTTAAAAAATAAAGAAATTTAGACATTTGATGTTTGCATATGCTCATAAATGAAAATGGTAAATTATGTATGAAAAAGTTGCTGCCAAGATGGGAAATCATTAATTATAAAATTTGACAAATATTCAAGTTTTTTTTTTGTGTAAATAAATTTTGCTTGGGATTTGGATTCCCTTTAGCATATTATCAACAAACCCAAACTTCCAAACTAAATTTTGGGACTTCAAAGTGTATTTATTTAAAAATCATGCTAACATCAATTATAATGTGAAGTAATTAAGAGCCATCCCAGAATTTAATGGTATCGATTATTATAATTGAGTCGGGTCAAGAAATTTAGTTTAATTAAAAGAAGTAGATTTTTTTATACTAACTATGTGTACCCATAGCGATTATGGATTCTCACGTCAAATTTGTTTTAATATAAAATATAGTTTATGATATTTATATATAATAAATGTTTATATGAAATATAATGAGTTTAGAGTAATATTAATTTAAAGTTAATGCTTAACATTTTTATTTTTATTATGCTTTGTAATAAAGGTTGTATGGAGAGGGGTGGCTTTGGAGGAAAATAATTTGGTATTACATGAGAGAACAAAAGTGGTTATTATCTATGACTATCCCTCAACTTTAATAATAACTGCTTATTTTCACACTCTGTTGTGTATGACGAAAAAAATGTAATAATATTAAGTTAGAAAAAAGAAAGGTTTTTTGAGTTAGTAATAGTAACCTTTGGAAGGTGTTATATTGGTTATTTCCCATTCTTTTTTATTCAAATAATTTGAAATTTGAAAATAGATGGAAATTATGATTAATTTTGTGTTGCCATTCCAAGAAGAGACCATGTAATTTCTTTATGACCCTCTTTTTTCATCTGTTGCGGTCTTGTGGATATTTATTTATTTGTTACAAATCTCTTATACTTACTTCTTTGTCACTCTTTTTTTTATATGTTATAATTTTATATTTATTAAAAAAAAGGGTGTAAAATGCTATAGTGAAAACAAATTAGATTTATTTATTACACTAGAAATGTGAAAATGAAAAGATATCAAAAAAATCTTGATAATCGATAACCCATCGCGTAAATAAAATAATGGAGGGTCAATTAATTGGGGTTTAATATATTTTAGGACATATTAACGTGGACACTAGCGGTTTTGGGGGATTTACAGAGGGGGCAAATATGGAGGGACGACCCGCACACAGTACAAAGGCAAAGATGCCTGCATGGCAAAAGCAGAACGCACGATTCCTCTTCCCCACAACTCCTGCAAATCATGTACCTGCCATCCGTTGAGGTCCTCTTCCCTAATGTGCGCTGCTCGATTTCTTCGCAGGTTTCTCCGCAGCACGACTGCGCGTCGTCGATCGATGCTGCTTCATCGGCGCGGCGGCGCTGAGCGATGACTTGTTCTAGATTGCTGCGTAAAGCGTTGGCGGCGGCTTCGTTGCTCTGAGCCAAATCTCGCCACATCTGATTTTCAATGCTCAGAACTTTCACTCTCTCCTCCAGCGTGCAGTTCAATTTTCCGATCCTCTGGATTTCTTCATCTTTCGCTTTCATTTTCTTCATTATGTTGTCTTCAACCGCGGCCGTGATATGCCGGGAGTATGAGTATCTCTTCCGTCTCTCTTCGATTTCCATCCTCGCGTTTTCCGTCTGTGATTTGTATATTTTAAAATACATACAAATCGAGTAAAAGAAAAGTGAAAACTAATCAGATGACACGCACGCGTAACGTACATGTTGTGAGACGAAGCGATCGACTTCCAATTGTTGCTGTTGGATCTGAAACGATAAATCTTCTCCGAGAAAAGTGAAAGAACCGCAACCGTTATCTCCATTAATCTGGTTCAGACCACTGCACAGCGATGGATGCAGAGGAGTTACAGTCGCATCTCTTGAACGCTTTCTCGAAACAGGAACGGCGTAGGTGAGACCACTGTCACATTTCATCGCCGCCGTCTTATCGTTGATCGGCAAACCATACGCAGGAAACACAGCGCCCGCCGTAGTCGTGGTTCCAGGAGCCATCAATCCATACAACATATCACCCGCATACACGTTTCCACTTCCTTCAACGCCATTCATCATCGTTTCACTAGAAATGATCGATCCAAAAATACATCAACTCGATTCCTACACCGATTTGCGCTATACCAACAAATATAAAGAGAGAGAGAGAGAGAAAGAGCTACCTTTTTCTGGAGATCTGCGGAGCTTCAACGGCCATTAATGATACATTTGGATTCTTTTACACGTATTTATCTTACATTTTTTCATAGTGTGGCTTATATGTAAGCGGGGAACTTAAATATATAACTTCGCAAACGCTTATAAAGGACATATAATTTGAATATTATATAGGTAAAATTATAATTTTTAATTTTACGATTTTATTCGTTTATATTATCATAATTGAATCTTAATAATAATGTATCTTTTAATCTTTTTATTGTCCAAAGGCTGAGGTATTTCTACGTGCACAATAAGAAAAAAATGACTAATATTTAAAAAAACAAATAAACAATCAAAGAATACAAAAACTCTTGTGAGACGGTTTCACAGATCAATTTCGTTGGTCGAATCTCTTATTTAGGTCATCCATGAAAAAGTATTACTTTTCATGCTAAGAGTATTACTTTTTATCTTGAATATCGGTAGGGTTGACCCGTCTCACAGATGAAAATTCGTGAGACCGTCTCACAAGAGACTTACTCATCAAAGAAAGCTGATTTAGATTTATTTTTTTTTGTAAATAGAAAAATATACAAGACCAGATAATTGAGGTGTCAACTTTGCAGTTGTTGTAGCTTAAAAATTGAAATGTGGTACATACTAAAATTTTTAATAATAAGGTAACAGTTGTAACGTTTACATGGAACTTACAAGTATATTACAGTTTTAGTTTTGTAAGTTGAAATATTTTGAGTTCTAGTCATGTAATTTATCAAAGTTTGATTTTCAAAATTTGAGTACCTATGCAAGACGAGTATATTACATATATGTAATATGGAATTCTGAATAAATCATAGTTATCTATTTGTCATAAATTCATGTAAATTGTTCAAACAAAAAATATGACCTATTTCCAGATGATGAATATTTAACGTCAGTAATTTAATTAAAAGAAGCCAACCATTATTTCATATACATATAATAGGTCAAAACGTATTAAAATTGGAGACGTTAAACCTTCAATTTCCAGGCAATCAGTCTACTAAAATTAAATATAATTTATTTTGAATATAATTTGCATAATACAACATCTGCTGTCTAGCTAGTATATATATATTCATTGATTGAAAGGAGAATAATGGAGTGATTTAATTATAATCACCCCCACTTGTGTAAGTATTATTTAATTTAATTTAATTTGGGGAGATATTCTTCTATTTTCATGATATGAAAAAAAATTCACCTTTTGGATAATTTAAAATAAATAATAAATTGTGATATTTAATTAAATTTTTTTACTGGAAAACGAGTCTACCTACTGATTCCATTTCTTACTTCACATAGAACACATTGCTATTTAAAATTATCGAAAGTTTAAGGCTCTGTTTAGACAAGTGTTTATAAAGTGTTTTTACGAAATTTCTATAAAAAGTTTTAAAATTTGTTTTAAGAATAAATATATGTTTGAAAAAAATTCTATAAAAATATTTTTACAGTTAAAAATGTATTTGAATTACTTTTTCTATCATCTTAAAAATATCAAAAAAGTATTTCATTTATTTTATAAAAACAATACTTGCAGAACATTTTTCTAAAAAAAATATTTTCATTAACTTTTTACAAATTAATTTTTTTCCTTTTTTTCACTTATATAAAACATTAAAAATGTTTTTAAAATATTTGCACATACATCTTGTTTTATATTTCCGATTGGGCCTCGTTAATTTGGTGAGTTTTATGCCCGATTTTGTTATAAACCAAGACCAATTTTTGTTTAATGTGATATTAACAATTNATGGGAACCGTGACCGCTACCTTTCAGACAAATCTTTGTATTAACACAATAGCATGCAAACCAAAGTTAGTCAGTTAAACCACAACGGGTAAATTGTGCATGACATGCTCGTCCAAGAAAGTATTGGTAAGGGAATCAAACACCTGACAAAACACTCACATATTCCACCAACTCGTAGACCTCATTGAGAGCCCGTGGATGCAGTTTCTAATTTAGTTTATATCGGTATAAGAAAAAATGATTTTTTTTTTATTTTTGTGATTTGGGAACCCGTAATAAACGTTGAAAAATCAAAAACCCCAGGCTCAACGTATGATAGGAACCAGTATTTGTAATGCATTTGCATGCACATAGGCAAAGGCCTTGTTTCAAAATATATAGCACCATATATATAAAGAAAGAAAAGTAGATTAATGATGACTTCTGTTAGTGTACATCACTAGATGCTGATAATGCATGCAAATAATTAACCAGCCTTTCAGATCCTCCCTTCATACAATATCAGCTCCATGCATATACTGATCTGTAATGTTTGATGACCATTATATATATACTTGCATGGCGACTTCGATAAGGCGACCGGAGATGTTACGTACACGTAGAACACGTAGCAGAGGCCATAAAACCACAATTCTACATATAAAATGGATTTGTATAACCACCGATGCCGCCGGCAGGAGCAAAAGGGTCGACCAGGGATCGGATATCCTCCCAATCTTCATACCTTAACAGCTCATCAATGCCAACACAGGAGACAGTGCTTGCAAATGATGAAGCAGAAACAATACATGGAGGGGTCAAGTGGTCTCCAAATTGTTGTTTTGCAGCGTTCTCAACATGAGGGAAATCGGGTTTCTGCTGCTCGTTTCGCCCGAGATTCGGTGCACCGAAGCTAATGTAATTTATTGGCCAGTTTTGGTTGGAGGACTCCACACTGCAAGTTTTGGAATTGGATTCATCAACTGGATTGATACAACTTATACTCGTTTTTGCAGACATTTCTCTCAAAGCTGTGGCGCATGGTTTCCTGTTTGAAGCACTTCGCTTTACTATTCGGCAAAGGGTCCAAACCTCCTGTCGACCAAACCCAATATACTTATGTTAGTATCACAAATAATGATCGATGAAATTAAAATTATCGGTTTTGATCAAAAAATAAGACCTCTAATACTTAATAACCGACAAAATATGTACAGGACCACAGTTGCACTTAATTTCTTACTGCTTCTTGTGCAATTCTTTCAGTATCCAAATTGTGTTTGGTGGTTTTGTTATGGCTTGAAGATAGCGGAAGACGGAACTCGTGCATCATCCAATCGGTTTTAGTACCTTTTCCAGCACTTCCACGGTAAAATACGAGGGATTTCTTCAGCCCAATGAAGTCACCTCCCGAGGAGTGTACAGGTTTATCAATACCCGTCGCTTTCCAGAACCCCGAACCCGTCACTCTATTGGGTCGGATGCTGTTCCTGTATTTTCTTCCTCTTTTGCAGAAGTAGTACCACTCATTGTCCTCACCAGTGTTGAATTCTGAATTCGGATAACAAATATTAAAAAAAATTAAAATAAAAACTTATTGAAAAAAGAACCTCAGACATTTTCATGCATCGTTGTTTCAATCATCAGTTTCAAGACTTGTTGTATTCATAATTTTAAGACAACATCACTTGTTATTTGATTTATGTAGAACTAAAGCCTTCCGTATTGGCCTGATAGTAAACATAATCGCGAGCTCCATGTTTCAACTGTGGCTCAAATTCGAGAACTCGTTTGATATATTCTATATAGACAGACACACATACACACACTTGTCGAGCTTCATACTTCAGATTAAATCAAAAGTTACAGGAGCTTTCTTTTAAATCCTGCCCGGAGACTCGATTTGTTTGCTTTCTAAACCTAACTAAGTCAAGAATATCAACGATCTTATCATACTAGTTTCACACATAATATATGAAATAAAATCAATAATTCTTAAGTCAAAACATCACACATACTTGGAAGATCCCATGGATCATACATGTAGATGTCTGCCTGCTTGATAAGATCCATACTTATCCTCTTCTTCTCCACTTTTCGACGAAGATAAAACCCTACTAGCTCTTCATCTGTTGGATAAAACCGAAACCCCGGAAGTGGAGCACAGTCGTCTTCTTCCATTAGTACCTAAACTGAGTTTTGTCAAGATCAGTGCTGATATTATTAATTTCCCTTTGAAGTTATCTGGAAAGAAAATTAAAATGGAAGGTTGAGGTTCTTTCCGATGTGATATATAGACAAAACGTGATGCTGAGGGTTAGAAGAGTGGTGCGTGGAATGACCATGTATTTTTGATTTGTTTAATTGGTCAAGTCAATAGAATTGACTTCAAGTTTTAAAAGGACCCACGAGTCTGAGAATTTTGAACTTGAAGGGGTCTTCGGTCTTCCATTGATTAATTGATCTTCAACCATATCACATATATTTTTGTGAAACAAATCTAATTCCATCTAATTTATAAAAAATCTTGTTTGGTAGAGCGATCGAACCGTGGTGTTTGAGCTGCTGTGCGGTTTAAAAGATTTGAGTTGCGCCATTACCACTAGATATAGCTTTTGGTAAAGCTGTAAGCACTCGGTCCTACACTTTCATTAATTAAAGGGCAACTAAAGTAAGATGTATTTATTTAAAGCAAACTAAAAGTAAGAAAATGAATTGGGTTTGAGTAACTAAATTAACATATTTTTAGGGGGGAAAAAATTAAATAATCAAGTCGGTGATTATTCTTGCAGTTGATTCTTTGCTCAGTCCAACGGATTAATATCGTAAATGAAAATTAAGTTGTCATTTGCCGGCCTTAATCTTGAAATTCAAAATAACGACTATTATCCCAGAGACTTTTACATAACCAGCAAGGGTTTAGTAGACGGAGATTTGAAATAGTAAAATATTATTTGTTTTAGAAGAGTAATTAT
Organism: Primulina huaijiensis; assembly: GCF_012295235.1. Lineage (NCBI taxonomy): Eukaryota > Viridiplantae > Streptophyta > Magnoliopsida > Lamiales > Gesneriaceae > Primulina > Primulina huaijiensis. The sequence continues at coordinate 2,572,358 of NC_133312.1, read as the reverse complement.
TATCATATCTTAATATGCAAAAACTCGTGTGAAAAGATTTCACAGGTCGTATTTTGTGAAACGAATCTCTTATTTTGGTCATTCATGAAAAATTATTACTTTTTATGCAAAGAATATTACTTTTTATTGTGAATATCGGTAGGATTGACCTGTTTCACTGATAAAGATTCGTGAGACCGTATCACAAGAGACTTACTCATCTTAATATCATTAGATCACGTGAATCATTTGTATTTTAGCGGGAGTTGACATCATGGGCTCATTATTGTCAAAATTTCGGCACATCACGGGGAAAAATACTTCATATGTAATATAGAAAAATCCGTAAAATATTTTAACGGACATTAAATTTCGAATAAATGATTAATTAATTATGAGAAGTATTAGAACTTGATTTATCGTAAAATCTTTATTTTGAGAAAAGTGGAAGAGAATGGTTGATTGAGCAAACGCATTTCGGTCCAATTTTTCCAAATATGTAATTTTAAAAGTGCACGTATCCCAAAAAAGAAAAGTGTACGTATTTCCAAAAATTAAATAAATTAATATTCTTGCTTCCCACCTATAAAGCATCAATTTGGATTTACGTTTGGGCAAAAACTTGTATGAGACGGTCTCACGGGTCGTATTTGTGAGACAGATCTCTTATTTGGGTCATCCATGAAAAAGTATTATTTTTTATGCTAAGAGTATTACTTTTTATTGTGAATATGGGTAGGGTTGACCCGTTTCACAGATTAAGATCCGTGAGACGGTCTCACATGAGACCCACTCTTAGGTTTGAAAAGTCAAAATAGGACCAAAAAATTGACTTGGCCCTCCTTGTAAAAGAAAATACGGGAAATTGGCCTTCAGTCCCCAGCCGTCAATTTTTTTTATGTTCAGTCACTGGGTACTTTTTTAGTATAACATTTCCACATGAAGTGTACCACATTTCCACATGAAGTGTACCACATTTTGTATGACATAGTACCATAATTTTGTAGGTAGGGAGTGAACCCAAAAAAATATTTTGATTGTGGATTTTTCACTAACTTCCCCAAGAAAATAGGGTCTGTTTGTTGGCAAAGTCAGACAAATAGAGTTCCAGATGAAAAGTAATAATTCTTTTATTTTTGAAGATATGGTGTCGCCTTTATCAGCGGAGAGAATATTATATTTTTTCGTTTTTTTTTATTATTATATTTTACTTTTAATTTTTTTAAATATTCCAACATAATATTTTTCTATCTTAAATCACAAAGATACTATGCATTAATTAATTATTCTTATATGATTAAATTATAAAAATTAATTTTCATATTATTTAATTTAAACATTATGAACTAATAGTATTATAAACAAATAAAGACTATATTTACAACTAAATTATAATATTTTATTACATATTTAGTATTGATGCAGCTAAAATAAAAGTATAGTGTAGACTGGGGACATAATATACGCTTGGTTGGTAAATTGAACCACTTAGCGGGTAAACGGTCTCACCTAGCTGGTAAACAAATCTATGTAGACAGTATACGGTTAACCTTGTGGGGCGTCACTTGCGTCACGAACGCTCGTCAGAAGGGCATCGGGAGGGTTTTCGACGTACACACTCCGACGCTCAATTCAACAAACAGTTCGAAGAAAATCCCCGAAAACTAAAGAGTTTGAGCAAATATGAGAGCATCTCTTGAATTGTGTGGGAGTTCCTCTGTTTATAGATTTTAGGAGTGTCTAACAAGCTTGGGCTATCGCAAACACAATTCAAATTCTGGGCCTCAATAGTGTTAAAACTCAACAAATAACTAATTGAATTAGACTTATTAAATTGAGCTTATTCTTATTAATCCAACAAATAATTAATCGAATTGAATTAAATTATTAGATTAGGCTTGTACCATCAAGTATATATATGAATAAACAAAAGTATTCTATGTGAAGTTTTAACTGGGAAAACTATCAACGGAAGTAAATATCAGTCAAGTTCGTAATTAGAGCTTACAAAGTAAATTTTTTTTAAAAATATAGAATTATAAGAAAGGATGATTTTTTTGTCATAATCGTGAATACATTTTTTTTAAAAAAAATGTACGTACGAGTGTTAGAAATTTTAAACTCATTAAATATATCTTGCCAGAATTTATTTGTTTTTCAATCAAGCAATCAAGTTAATTTTGACATAAACATTAATTTTACCGATGTATTAAAGAAGAAAATAATAATTTTTTCGGTATAAAATGAGAAAAAATATTATAAAAAGTTTTTTACTGGAATTATTATTATTATTATTATTATTACACATAATTAATTTATCTTCACAATATAAATAATGACCAATCATGTTATATTTTGAAATCCATATTTTTATATTTGAGTTATTAAAAAGAATAGTTTTATTTTAAAAATAATATAATGGATACATTTTAATTATAAACAAGAATATTTGAAATCATATTTATGTAAAATATTGTTGGATAATTAAGTTTTGATAATTTAACAAATTAAGCTAAATTGAACTGATAGTGAGCTGAATTAAACTGAACTAAATATGAGTTATACAGAAAGTACAAAGGCAAAATCTATTTGAAGCCTAACATATATCAAGGTCTACCGAATTGATAGTTGAAGACCAAGTAGACTAAAATATAGTTGAGTAAATGATTCTCTGAAAAATCAGTTAGACTACTCAGAGTTACAAAATTGAATTACGAATTAAATTCTTCTGTACCAACAGTCTCTGAACTGTCATAAATCCTCGAGCTCTACCTACAATGTACGAATTGTCGAAAAAAAACAATGACATGAAAAGACCTTATTAACACCTACTATATTTGGAACAGATATAATATTTGATTTTAATAACCGTGGAATCCAACTCTATAAATAGAAGAACTTGTAAATCAGTTAGGCTATCTGGAATTATCGCGTAAGTTCAAATATTCAAACTTTCAATAACCCATCATCTTTCAAGATTTATTAGCATATGCTTAAATATTATACCAGATAATTGAAGATCAATTTGTACTGATGGTTTCAACTTTCAATAACCCAACATGTTTCATTCTTTCAATATTTAAGTAAGTAAACTAAACTAAGAGTTTCAACTAAACAGTGATGAAGCTTTATTGAATCGGTTTGTTATAAAAGTTGTAATCTCCAAAACCTTTTAATAAACATCATCCCCGCAAAGAATAAGAGGTGACATAAAAGTTATTTAAATATCTGAACATCTAGAAACATATTTGTGTTATTTACATTTCAGTCGACTTATTCTTGATAACTCAATTGTTTTTCTTACTTAACTTTTTTTAATGTTAGATATGTTATTTTAGTTTTCTTCCGTACATAACTTATCTGATTTGTCAAACTAACATTGATTTGATTAGAATTAATAAATTCAAAATTGTTAACCCAATCAAATTCTTGAACAAATTAGTCTGATTGTTTATTCAACCTTTTTCTAACTAATCAGCCGATCATAACATACATAATTTTGGTCACAAACATGATTAAAAATATTTAAGTTTATCTATATTATCCATTTCCCCAACTACTTTAACATATCGTATCTTCTGCTACATTTGATAATCTAAATTGTGCTATAAATTGCTCAAACAAATCTCGTTTGTAAAATATAATAAAAATTAAACGCACTAAGTACCATATATGAACAAAATACAATTAATTATTCATAAATCATTAGATTCGTATTTTTTTTTAAAAATGACAATATATTGTATATCAAACACGATAAATGATTAAAACAATATATTGATAATTTTTTTAAATTAAATTATTGATGAATCGAATGCTTTGTCAGTGATTTATTCTATTTTATTCAAACACGATGTTTAGTGTATTTACTTTTTAATTTTAACAAATGATACTTGTTTGAGCAAAATGTAACATGATTTGGATCACCAAATGTAGCATCACCAAATGTAGCTGAAGAATTCATCCCAAAACAACTTGCATAATATTTTTGAAATATCAGAACTAAAAAAATGTTACTTTTCTCAATTATTGTAGGAAAACCGAAGATTTAAATTTGAGTAACTTTCAGGTATGCCCCAGCGGGAAGAACTAAAAATACATTTACTTTGACAACAAAATGTCCTTACATCACAACGTAATTATTTGCTGATGAGAATTATTAACTCATAATCGTGCATTCCGACATATATTCTAAGCCACGAAGAATTTAAAAGCAAGTAATTAGGCAGTATAAGCAAAACCTTGTACTACCTGGGTTAAGGCTTTGCTTTGATTCAAAATTTTGGATATCCTTCACCATACCACGTAAACTCCTCCTTTCCAGTAGAGCACTAGCGCATGTTGCGACTAAGCAATCCTTGAAACGATGCATAAAGATCTTTATTGTCTGTTCCGAAAATGTCCTCTGCCTTTCTCAAAGTCTCCTGAATGCAGGAAAGATAACGGGTAAGAAAACATTTTAAACATTAACTGTTCAATGAAAAACAGCTGACAGAAACTAAAATTCTAGAATAAGATACACGGGTATCATAGAAGGAACTTAGCAATACCTCTCTAGATTGTCTTTGTGCGTTCAATTCCTTGATGTTGGTCAGAAACGCACTGAACTGCTCCAACGATAGACGACTCCTGCAATTTTGATAATATAACAAATCCTTGAAAGATCAAGAGACTAGGAATGGTTATTTCTTTCATATTTCGACTTTTGTGGAGCTTCTTTCTTTGGTATGGCTTATAAAATTGCCGTTCCAAATCATGCATATTTCGAAACTTATTCATCTTCTTTTGTCTTCTAAGACAGAAATAGTCTCACGCAAAGACTACAGATCATGGTCATAAAGTATTAAAAGTTTGGATTTCATACTAGTTCTAAACACATTTCGTTCAAAAGGAAATCTTACTCACCTGGCTTGACGAAAGAACTCCTTGCCATCAATTCTAGGAGTACGAGCTACAAATTTTAATTACACAAGAAAGCAAAAAAATTAAGATAAAGATATGACAGATATAGATAACAGCTACTTATCTAACCGATCAAAAATACTAATTACGCATGTCCATATCAAAGTGCTATATATTTAAATTTTCAAAAAGTACCGTAGACCTGAGAGTGGGCGCCCACGAGGAGGAGAGTTGGCTGCTGAAGATTGCTGGCTTGATGGAAACCAAGCAGAAAGAGAACCTCGTCCATCGTACTGCAGCATAGGAGAGTTGGTGCCGGATGTCTTCTGAGGAGAGCCAGCAGCTGAATACTTTCTTGGTGACACGCTAGCAGATATCATATTTGGAGTTCCAGAGGGAGTAAGTCGAGGTGATACATAGCGTGTCATTGACGAACTTTGTACACCGTGCTTAGAGACTGCCAAATAAAATAATATATAAAACCATTACTCACACTAGAGCCTTGGAAGCAGTTTTGCAGATGCTGAACATCACTTTAAACAAGATTTGGGTTCAATACCATCATAATTTGTGTTAGAATTGTCCATAGACCCGGAAAAAGAATGATATTTTCGGTAGCCATTTGCCTCCTCATCTACATTTAAAACCATAGATAGCACCGAATCGTCACATGCAGATGAAAGAACATAAGCAAAGATACAACTTCTAATTGCAAAATGCAGATGTAATACACGGGCAAAACTTTAAATTACCATTTGCGGAATAGGTCTTGGGTAGCGATAGGTCATAAGTGCCAATATCAACAGTTTCAGTCTGTTGCGATGAAAGCTAAAGATTTTAATTCGCAGCAATTAGAAATCAAAGAAGTGACCAACCCACATAAAGTTCAGCATTCTTACAAATAAAGTTTAGTTTTCTTACAGGTGTGTTTTCATCATTCAACGATTGCATCAGTTGCCTCTTGAATGTCTCCAGCTGTCAAAAGAACATTTCAATAGTTCATCAACTACAGTCCTCATAAACCCATACAATGGAGCTAAAAACTAACAATCAAACAGCGTCAATAGAAATGAAATCCCAATAACCGGAAGATAAAATAATTAACAATTAATCAAAATATAATAATAATTAATGATCCAGGTCTTTTGAGTTGTAACTTTTAAACCAAGTCGTATTTATCTCGGTACCGCTACAACTCTACAAGGGATTTACAAGCTCAAAAACCAGTCCACGATACCCTTTAAGTGGGCATTAATCCTAAATCTATATTCTTTCTCATTTCCAACTCATAGTTTAAGAGATATATGTAATATAAAATTATTGTTGGTTAACCCATTGCCTTCCTTATATGAGAAAAAGGATACGAAAATGAGATGAAGTAAATCTACCAGACAGGTCAAAATAAGAACATTACAAGTATACTTAACAAGAATCACCTTAGCCAAGTCTCGACCCAGCTTCTTCGCTGTCAATGCCAAGGAATCCTTCTCCTTCAGTAGCTTTATCTGCAAATCAATCAACTACCAACTCAGAAAGTAAAACCAATAAAATTTAAATGAAAACAACCAAAATTTGCTTGAAACGAAAGTTTAACGTTATCCTCGCGCGTGATTTTTAATCTCAATTCAGCTTCCTCGTAGGCCGTCTCTAGCTCAGAAACCTTATCTTCCAGCTCCACAATTCGCCGGTCTTTCTCTTGTAGTTTCTGCTGAAGCCTACCTGCCTCCGTCTCCAGCTTCGACACTCGCGACGCAATCGCCATCGACGTGATCTTACGCGCCAGATCCAGCTGGTCGTAGGGGTCCGCCGGTATCACCGACAATACATCGTCAGGCAAATTGAAGTCTGGGCCCACCCTGCTGCCATCATTTCCGCCTTGCGCCATTTAATAAATCCGTACGAACGAACCCTGATTGGCGAAAACTGAAATCTTCAGAAAATTAAGAGGAAATGTGCAGGTGAGGAATAAAACGATGTTGGAGAAATCTATGCAAGAAACTCGATCAATTTGTCGAGATTATGCGTTTGGTGGGAGACACATAACGAAGGGATTTTGTTTTGAAAAAATTTTAGGTTTCCCTCCTCAACGGATCTTTCCAAATCCTTGCCAACAATTTGTCTTTTTCTTGATGGCGCCACTGTTCCTTGTATGACCCATATGCAGGGGAGGATTTCCAAAATAAGGATATTAAAGGATATTTTTTAATATATTTTTTTTGTTATGTTTTTGTATAATATAAAAAATATACATTTTAAAAATTATTTTAAGAATCTAATTTATCTACATACATGATAAATATTATTTATAATAATGAATTTTTGAAATAAATTTATAGAAGAGTTTCAAAAAATCGAAAATCGAAAATATACATGACATTATTCATTCAAATAATATAATTTTGTACTTTAATAACTATCGTTTAATTTGATTATTATTTAATATTTATAGTGTAGAATTAGAATGAATAAATCATAATACAAATTTTGTTTTTGTATTTTTTTTTCCTTCTCAATTTCGATTATAATTATTTGATTACGGATAAAATCGGTTTGAGAAAAGGCAAAAACTTGTGTGAGACGGTCTCACGGGTCGTATTTGTGAGACGGATCTCTTATTTGGGTCATCCATGAAAAATTATTAGTTTTTATACTAAGAATATTACTTTTTATTGTGAATATGGGTAGGGTTGACCCGTCTCACAGATTAAGATCCGTGAGACGGTCTCACATAAGACACACTCTTGAGAAAAAGTAGTTGTCTATACTTCTAATTCACAAGATATGAACGAGGCTATCTTAGCTTGACAACCTTCCCTATCTCCCCATGTCTTCAAAGGGAAAACTAAAATTACTGAACAAGTGAAAATTCAGACACCATCATCTTCATTCTTAACATAAATATACTCAAATCATTTTAACTTGTACATCACCATTAAAGAACAAAACAAAGAAAAACAAGTCTTAACAAATCATTGTTTGGAAAGAAAGACGAGGCAAAATACTTGTAGTTATACCATCTTTTCACGGTCACGATCAGCACACAAAATGGTTGCACATATACGACGGGCACAATTTTACCTCTTGAGAGAGCACAATGCTTGGCATTCCTCATATGAAACCTTGCGAGAATGTTAAAAGACGGTATGATATTGGTTCCTTAGCACGTTGAGCTCCCACTCCCAACAAGGAATGGCTGGCATTAGTATCGGGTGCAGCTTGCCAACAGCTCCGTTGCAGATATCTAGCACAAGTTAGCAGGGCCAGTGAAAATCCTCAACCTTCAAATTATCTGAAAATGATGCAGCTTTCTTCAAAGAATGTTGATGATGTAATGTGATACATTTCATCCCAGATTAGCTGTCTTTAAAATTAAGTCGAGGTGAGGATTCAGGCAATTGTCTCGGTCTTAAGGAAATTTATTTGACTGCCTTAACACCAACAGTTTTAACACGAAATCGATACTGCGGCTTGGAAACTTCATCCTCATCCTCGTCTTCTTCTTCTTCAGTAGAGTCATCTTCAACGCTGTCCCATCTGGAGTAGTCAAGATTAGAGTGTCCTTTCGGTTTTGGGATTGTCTGCCATCCAGATTGTTTATTGGGTTTTGTTTGGATATTGTGATTTCTGGAGGCTCCAAGGGGGTTATTGATTTCATTCCTTTTCTCGTTTTCTGCAGGCGCATCAATCATGTCTTTTTCTTGGTTTTTACATTCTTCCACCTCCTTAATACCTTCTGGTTCGTCCTCCTTTTCTTCCAATACTGTTGCATCTGACTCAGAATAGTCATCTTCTTCAAGCTCTGCCTCATCTTCGGGTATAGGAGCAAGTGACTTTCCTTGAACAAAACACACCATCTTTAATTGAAAACACCAAAATTGGCCAAAAGAAGTCCAGAAGAATGAAAATAACAAATTCATAATTTCCAAGGCTGTATAACTAAGCACAACTAAAATAAATCCATGCCTTGTGAAATGATGAAGTGGTGTTGGAATAAAATCGTTGACTAAAAACGTCATGCTGACATGGTGTTGAAAATATTAAATTGTTTACCAAAAGCGTTGCATTATCAAGGAAATTGGAGTGAGTGCTCACCAGTTGAGACTTTAGACGGGCCTGGAGGTTTCTATACACTTCTGATGATGGGTTCAACTCAATAAGTCTGTTGACATCAAAAAGGGCTAAATGGTATTCCTTTAAGGTGACCAGAGTTTGAGCACGCAACATCAATGCTCCTGTGTGATTTTGGTCAAGCTCAAGCACTGAGGTGCATTCTTCTGCTGCCTACAAAGATTGAGAATATGGAATTCCCCATGATTTTAATAATAAATCTTCTTCAAACAAAAGAATATATAAGTTATTATGGGCAGCAAGGTGCAGGAAAATGTGTTGAGAAGTAATTGAGTATAAATAACCATGAAACCGAACTCTTCTTGGAAAAAAGGCGTAACAAAAAAAGGAAATATCGAGATGGTCATTTTTGAATTTTCTGGTAAGCAACAAAAAATCCCTTGGTCAATGAAGTTCAAATCTTTATGGACCCTTAATACCTTTACGAACCTCTGAAATACCTTCTAGGCCATGACAATATCCCTAGTTGGTTTTCTACATGCATCTAATTGGCAGTCAGCTATCAACCTCAATGGCAAGTTATGCATGTGAATATAATTTTACATGGCATCTCCATCTCGTTTTAAAAATAGAGGGTTAAAACTCTCCATGCCTGGAATTATCAATTTTTTATAATGATGCCACAGTTTCAATTGATTTAGAGTACACATGCCATAAATACCCATAAAAAAGTATAGAGAAATACAAGACAAAATGCAGTTAGACTAAAACAACCATTTATACAGGCAAACTTAACGGTTTTTGGCTAACAACACTAACCCCGTCCCCACCCAAACTGCATACTCAAACCTTAATCCCAAATCAGCTCAGATTTGGTAGATCTCCTCTCTTCTCCATTATAACTGTTCTAAAATCAAGTTTCACCGATCACAATACACAACCACAAATCCCAAGGGAGAAAGTTATATTGCTAGAGAAATTCTTACACAAAATGGTAGAAAGAGATATCTAAGAATGGACCGATAACAATCAGAAATGAGGGGGAAAATTCCTTGCTAAGACTAAATCGAGTTCGCCAAAGAAAAGCATGCGACACCTGAGAGATGTGATTTATTAATCTTAACTCTTTAGCACCAGCGTGTTTGTACCATGAACATAATTTCACAGTGAACTTTTTTTTAGTAATCTTTACAATTGTTTGCCTATCCACTATAGAACTTTATTAATTGTAGGAAAGTGAGGGTGGAAATAATGATGGACACAAAAAAGTAAAAGATTCATTCGCCTTTTCTATTAGATTCAGCCTTCAGGCATCAATTAATACTCCTTATTCAAAATCAGCTAGCACCAGTATTGAGCAACAGATGATGGAGCGACAATAATCAAATCTGTGAAGCTGAGTCCGACGAGCAATATGAATAAATAATGTTTTATTATGGTAGAAAAAGCAGTTGCAGCTCAATACATACCAAACAAACTATTAAAGTGGATTCGAGCCTTGAACAAAGCTTTATCATACTGCATCGGCATCAAACTTAAAAATTCACATGGTCCAGCCAATTATTTTATCTTTATGATTGAACTATCATTTTAAGTGCTTTCTCAACTACTGTCACGACTCACATATGCATGCACAATACACTTGAGTATAATCATTCCTGAAAGTTCGAGCACGACTATCAACTTCCCCAGTGACGGGTTTTATTATCCCCCATTAGTCAACCATTTACACGGATTTTCAAGAGCTTCTCTACGCACAGGAGAAGAAAATTACAATTCAAATTGAGACAAATAAAAGCTGGGCCGGAGAATCAAACAAATTACATGAATAACATGCGGTACCTTCTTGAAATCGTGAAGTTTAAGATAACACGCGGCACGATTGCTGTGAAGGGCAATCTTCTGTGGCTTGGCCTTCGCCATGGATAACGCGTCGGTGTAATAACCGAGAGCTTCCGTATACTTGCCTTCTCGGTACATCTGGTGTGCCCTCTCGATCTTATTCAGCGTAGGCGATCCGGATTCCATCTCCGATCACAAATCTAACCTATAATCAATCCGAACAATCCGAACGAATAAATAAATATAAACGGAAATCAGAATTCAAGCAAAACCTGAAAAAGAAAAATTATTTCAGCTAAAACCAGAGATTTGGTACATATTCAATCGGATAAACTGCCAAATTTGGGAAGAGATTGGGATTGTTTGATAAGGAGAAGAAATCTTTGTGAAAGAAAAAATAAAAGAAAAATAATAACTCAATGGAGATAGATAAAAATGGGGGCGGGAGCGGAATTGTAGGGGCTCCACATATGGAGCGTGACCTTGATCCGTTAATAATTGGAGATCCGTATCCGACTTCATACCCATTTACTTTTGGGTTTGGACTTGGTCTTGGGCTTTAGACAGATCTGGTTGGGAATTAAGCCCAAAACTCGATTTGATTTACAGACCTGTGGTCTGAACTTTTGGATCATATTTTTAAATAATTAAACTTTTATTTTGGATTTCAACCCTATAGATTTTATTATGTATTTGGGATTTAAGATTTGATTTATATATTAGGTTTAATTAAAATAAAAATATAAAACAAGTGATCTTAAAAACGAGTTTATTAAATTAAACAAAATTTGAAAACCAATTCATCTATAATTTAGGCAAAAACTTGTGTGAGACAATCTCATAAGTCGTATTTTGTGAGACGGATCTCTTATTTGGGGCATCCATAAAAAATATTACTTTTTATACTAAGAGTATTACTTTTTATTTTGAATATTATTGGGTTAACTCGTCTCACAGATAAAGATTAGTGAGACCGTCTCACAAGAGACCTACTCTATAATTTAAATAATAGCCACAAATCTGGAATTAGAACTTAAGGCCGTACGAGCTTTGGGATCTCATCTTGCCATTAGGTCGAGAGATCCTCGTAACAAAAAAGACAATAAATCGACAATTATTACGTAATAAATCGACAATTATTACGTGGTCCTTTTATAACCAGTGGATGAATAATTTGGACTAGTATACCTATGCACGCGTTGCTTGTTTGTACAATATTTTTATAATTTATTTAATTTATATTTAAATGAGAATCAAAACGTAATTATAAGAAATCGTCAGGGATTACAATTCAATTTTGATAGAAAACAATTTTGGAGAATTTGTCCATAATAGAGGGACAAAAATGGATATACATATTTTGGTGTCCTTGAAGTTTCTATCATGTCCTCTATTTTAATAAAATAGAATAAATAATGTCCTAAAGATATGGTCGAATCAAATCAAATAATGGCGTGAATATAAATTTTTTTAAAAATGTAAACCAATAAGAGTAGGTCTCTTGTGAGACAGTCTCACGGATCTTTATCTGTGAGATGGGTCAACCCTACTGATATTCACAATAAAAAGTAACTCTTAATATAAAAAAATAATAATTTTTCATGAATAATCCAAATAAGATATCCGTCTCACAAAATATGACCCGTGAGACCGTCTCACACGAGTTTTTGCCAACCAATATCCGACTTGCATTTGAACTCTCGAAAGTCAGTTATTAGGTTTTGAAAGTAAAGTGTGTGGGGCACAATTTTATTTCAATTACATGCAATTTAATAACGAAATCAACTTATTGGGTGGGTCTTCTAAAATAAGAGAAACGTATATAAATGTGGCTCAAAAGTAACGAAATATACCGAATTTCTTTAATTAGGAGTGACCACCACTTAAATATTAGCATCGATTTTACGAAGCCATTCTCCCGATGAAAAAGATTCTGTCATGCCAATTCGGCTAGAGCACATACGACGATTTTTGTGTGATTTAGTTTTAGTTTGATGGGTCAAAATAAGAGTTTTCTATAATAAAAAAAATACACACAAATTCTGACCAAATATTGTACCTGCAAAATTTAAAATGATATATGACGAGCGACCATTTCAAATGCCACGTGCGCTTTGTTTTTATTTCATATTCTTTCAATATTAGTGAACATTAATGTATTTGAGCCATATAATATCAATATGGATAAAGGATGATTTTTTTTTTGTAAATTAAAAAAGAAATGAAAATTAAATATGTAGTGATGATATAGGTAAATATACCATAAATTACTAATGTATTATGATTTATCCTACAAAATCAAATATTTATCATTTTTTTAATCAATTAATTCATTATAAACTTATTATATATATTAAAAAAAAAAAACCAAGCCCGATATTAGAGAAATAAATAACAAAAAAAGTAAAGAATCCAAAAACATAATCCATTCCTTTAATTATTTCAAGAAACCGAATCCAACCAGAAAACAAACCTAACAGATCGGTTAGAACCGGTCAAATATTTTAGTATTTGCTTGTATTTTGAATTTTTTGGAATCAGATACATGAAAGCAATGTAAAACTTAGCTAATCCGCATATAATATAGCCTGAGATCAGATAATATAATATAAATCATCGTTTGACCCGTGTAATGAAATATAAATAATAAATATTCATATATTATAATGATTTATAATTGTATAATCAGAGTCAAACGATTACATGAAACATACATGTCTGATTAGCTAATGCTTCTAATATGGAATTTAGCCAAAAATTGTGAACAATTATCGGTTTTCTTATGTTTGAATTATTATACGATGAAGCACATAAATTTAAAGGAAGTTGTATATATTTTTATAAAACATTATAATACTATTAAATTTTTTTTTAGGAAAATGTTATTAAATATATGATCGATATAAATATAAAAAGAAATCCGTGATTTATTTGGAAGCATTGCCTTTCTAACAGAGAACACAGCAAACCCCATACCGTTAGGCAAAGCCACAACAATAAAAGGCGTCCCCAACTCCAACCATTTCTTGTCCCAAAAAAAAAAAGGAGAGCTTAGAGTAATACCCAGAAAAGATTTTTTCTTATTTCTTTTTTTGAAAAAGAAAATCTCAGTCATTCTTGAGCAATGGCCCTCTATGCATATCTTGAGATTCTTTTGATTCCCATCAGTGTCATGTTCCTATGTTTCTTGATGATTAGAACCCGGAAGAAGAGCTTTGCCCCGACTAATTGGCCAGTTCTCGGAATGCTTCCGGCTCTTCTTCACAATGCTAATCGAATACACGAGTACGCAACAGAAATCTTAAAAGAATCGAATGGGACATTTGAGTTCAAAGGGCCTTGGTTTTGCAACATGGATATGTTGGTAACGAGTGATCCAGCAAATATTCATCATGTTTTCAGTAAAAAATTTCCGAACTACCCAAAGGGTCCTGAATTCAGGAAGATTTTTGAAATCTTGGGAGATGGGATTTTCAATGCTGATTTCGAGCTGTGGGAATTTCACAGGAAAACGACGCTTTCCCTGATGACTCAGACCAAGTTCTACAGTTTCTTGGAGAGAAATATGTGGGAGAAAATTGAAGGAGGATTGATTCCGGTTCTTGACGGGTTCCTGGAAAAAGGGGTTGAGTTAGATTTGCAGGATGTTTTTCAGAGATTCACTTTTGACAACATTTGTAAATTAGTTCTGGGTCATGACCCAGAGAGTTTGTCAGTTGATTTGCCGTATATTCCTTGTGAGAAGGCCTTCAATGGCGCTGTTGAAGGTCTGATGCATAGGCATATTGTGCCCGAGTGGTTCTGGAAGCTCCAAAAATGGCTGCAAATTGGTAAAGAGAAGACTTTGATGAAAGCATGGAAGTCGTTCGACGAATTTATATATCCACGTGTTTCGATTAATGATGGAGTAGATAAAGAGGAAGATGATTTCAACATGTTGAAATCTTTCGAAAGGAAATATGAAGAGATAAAGAACTATACTTCAAGGGGTGACTCGAGAGAATTCTTGAGGGACACGTCGTTAAATTTGATGCTAGCAGGGAGAGATACAACAAGTACTTGTCTCGCATGGCTTTTCTGGTTACTTGCTGCAAACCCTTCAGCGGAAAGGAAGATTCGAAAAGAAATCGAGGATGAATTACAAGAAAAGGAGGATAAGAAATGGAGGAACTTCAGCGTGGAAGAGTCCAAGACGCTAAAATACCTCCATGGAGCTTTATGTGAGTCTCTCAGGCTATTCCCTCCGGCGGCCTTGGAGCATAAAGCTCCTATTCGACCCGATATTCTTCCGACAGGAAATCATTCCTGAGAACAAAATGGTTGTGCTTTGTTTCTATTCAATGGGAAGAATGGAGATGATATGGGGGAAAGATTGCCTAGATTTCAAGCCGGAGAGATGGATTTTGGAACGTGGAGGTATCAAACACGAGCCATCCTACAAGTTCCCCGCCTTCAATGCCGGGCCAAGAACTTGTCTAGGTAAAGAAATGGCCTTTATTCAGATGAAAATGGTGGCTGCGACTGTTATATACCATTACAACATTGAAGTGGTGAAAGGTCACAAGGTTTCTCCAAGTGATTCTGTCATAATTCAAATGAAACATGGATTGAGAGTGAAGTTGTCCAAAAGGAACGTGTGCTAAATCGTTCTAAATATTCCTCTATAGTTGATGTAGACGTAGAGGCATGCATCCAATATATAATTGAATATGAATAATGTAAAGCTAAATAATTGAATAACGGATATCAAAATTGATGGTGTTTCAAGTTGATATATATTTGGATGGGTATGATTGGAGGTTAAGTTTATTTTTTGTCAAACTATTTCATTGATCTATATATGTGAAACAGGTTGACTCGTTCCATGCGTAGAGTAAAAAGTAATACTTTCTTCGTAAAAAATAATATTTTTTAATTGGGATGTGTCGGATAAGTGATATGTTAGGATCAAGCGTTTACCACAAAGCCAAAAACTATAACTGTTAGCCAAAGTGCAACTTTATTTCTTTATACTTGTGGCAGCTCAGAGTGCACATACTTGTGTGATAATGGGTCGAGCTGTTAGGTCCATGAGTCTGGGGAGATGCGTGTCTATCTGCTGGTGTTGTCTCATATCTCTTAGAGATCAGTTTACCTTTTCTCTATCGTCGGCCATGTCCCCAGCAGAGAAAGTATTACCTACTAATATCTAGTGTCACTCTTTTACGACCCACTTAGCCAACCAGATCAAGCGACACAAAATCAGCAGCTTGACGCATGAGAACTTCCCTTGAAGTCACTCATCTTAGTACTACTCTCACTCATGCACGCTTAACCCAACATTCTCCTCCCCCAAGAAGTATAGAAATATGCTTCTTGGGAGACTTGAACCCATGACCTAGCTCTGATACCAATTGTTATGATCAAGCGCTTACCACTGGGCCAAAAATTATAGCTGTTAGTCAATGTGCAACTTTATTTCCATATACTTATGGCAGCGCAGAGTGCATCTACTTGTGTGCTAATGGGTCGAGCTGTTAGGCTCATGAGTCCGGGGATGTGTGTGTCTATTTGCTTGTGCTGTCTCATATCTTTTTGATGTCAGTCTTACCATTTTCTTTACCGTCGACCATGTCTTATAAAATTGAATTGTTGGATGGTCTCGCATAAATTTTTGGGTTCGTGCTTACAAATGCTTTTTCGTTGAGGTTATTGTATATAATACTAGATGCATTTAAGTTCATCTGCATCTTCTCAACTATGTACTAACAATTCAAGAAAAGTTTATCGGGGTTAAAACTTTCGTTTTGTTGTTAATCATGTATTTTGATGATAAAAATGGTTGGTTTATCATATTTATTTTGAAAATTAATATTTTATCCAAACTATTTTTATGTAAATCAATGCACAATAATGAAATTATTTTAACAAATATCGGGAAATTTTGAATAATTATTCCGTCCATTCCAATATCCTTGACCTTAAAAATCCCTAAATATTCGATTTTTAAAAATTCCCAATATAAATATCACTATCAAATTCTTTACCCAATTGATTATTTTTCTATATTAGTATCTAATATTTTTAAATTTAATATAGATAATTTTTTTTTAATTTGAATCTATCTATATTATTTTAATATATGAAGCATCTTATTTTATACAAAATTACATTTTTCAAAAAAATTATGACATGTGTTATTAACATAAAATTATAATAATAATTATGTTTTATTAATTGTTGTTCGTAAATCAAGTTANATTTCCGGACAATTCAAGGTACGCTCTCATTTTTATAAAAGTTCTTTAGTTCTCTGAGTTTTCTTTGAACTGCTTACTAATTTGAGCGTCGGAGTGTCTATGCCGAAATTCTCCCGACGCCCACTTAACGAATATTCGTGACGCATGTGACGCCCCACATATTAACTGTATATTGTCTAAGTGGACTCGTTTACCAGTCAGGTGAGGTCATTTACCAGTCAAGTGAATCAGTTTATTAATCAGTCGGATCTCGCGTCCGCAGTCTACACGAGTCAATTATTTTAGCTGCTTCATTTTTATTATTGCATCAGTATAAATAAAAGTTTAGATATCTTTGAATATTATTTTTGTATTTAAATTATTGAAGGTGAATCAAGTTTAGATGTATTTAAAAAAAAAATACAAACACAAAAAATAAATATTTAAGTATTTCTAATAAAATTTGAATAACTTAAATAAACAAAACTTAAATTCATATCTTACTTATTTATTATATTAATCATGATAGATTTCAAATGTCTTTTTAACGTTTTAATGATTTGAAAGTGATTATTATAATTATATTGTAACCAATTAGGGGTAAGTTTGAATTTATCTTCTTTTAAGTTAAATTAATTTCAGATTTATTAATTTGAAATGAATAAATATAAATAAACGATATTATTAAATAATTGATCCAAATAAAAAGAAATCCGTGATTTATTTGGAAGCATTGTCTGTCTAACAGACACCGCAGCAATAGTGCAATACCCCATGCTGTAATACAAAGCGACGACAATAAGAAGAGAAGAGGTCTCCCAACTCCATCCATTTCATATCATCCGCTAGAACTATATATTCAAGAAGTAGCCAAAAAACACACCAGAAAAAGAAAAAAGAAATCCTATCTTCTTGAATACATGGCCCTCTTCGCATATCTTGAGGTCTTTTTGATTCCCATCAGTGTAATATTTCTTTGTTTCTTGACGATTAGAACCCAGAAGAAGAGCTCGGTGCCTACTAATTGGCCAGTTCTCGGAATGCTCCCGGCTGTTCTTCAGAATTCTCATCGAATTCACGAGTATGCAACAGAAGTCTTAAGAGAATCGAGTGGGACGTTTGAGTTCAAAGGGCCTTGGTTTTGCAAGATGGATATCTTGGCCACGAGTGATCCTGCAAATATTCATCATGTTCTTAGCAAAAAATTCTCGAACTACCCAAAGGGTCCTGAATTCAGGAAGATTTTTGAAATCTTGGGAGATGGGATTTTCAATGCTGATTTCGAGTTGTGGGAATTTCACAGGAAAACGACGCTTTCACTGATGACTCAGCCCAATTTTTACAGTTTCTTGGAGAGGAATATGTGGGAGAAAATTGAAAAGGGATTGATTCCGGTTCTTGACGGGTTCCTTGGAAAAGGGGTTGAGTTAGATTTGCAGGATGTTTTCCAGAGATTCACTTTTGACAACATTTGTAAATTAGTTCTGGATTATGATCCAGATAGTTTGTCCGTTGATTTGCCGTATATTCCTTGTGAGAAGGCCTTCAATGGTGCTGTGGAAGCCCTGATGCATAGGCATATGGTGCCTGAGTGGATCTGGAAGCTCCAAAAATGGCTGCAAATTGGTAAAGAGAGGACTTTGATGAAAGCTTGGAAATCGTTCGACCAATTTATATATCCCCGTGTTTCGATGGATGATGGAGTAGAAAAAGAGGAAGATGATTTCAACATGTTGAAATCTTTCAAGAGGAAATATGAAGAGATAAAGAACTATACGTCAAGGGATGACTCGAGAGAATTCCTGAGGGACACGTCGTTAAATTTGACGCTTGCAGGGAGAGATACAACAAGTACTTGTCTCGCATGGCTTTTCTGGTTACTTGCTGCAAACCCTTCGGCGGAAATGAAGATTCGACAAGAGATCGAGGACGAATTACAAGAAAAGGAGGATAAGAAATGGAGGAACTTCAGCGTGGAAGAGTCCAAGAAGCTAAAATACCTCCACGGAGCTTTATGTGAGTCTCTCAGGCTATTCCCTCCTGTGGCCTTGGAACATAAAACTCCAATTCGACCCGATATTCTTCCGACAGGAAATCACATTCCTGAGAACAAAATGGTTGTGCTTTGTTTCTATTCAATGGGAAGAATGGAGATGATATGGGGGAAAGATTGCCTAGATTTCAAGCCGGAGAGATGGATTTTGGAACGTGGAGGTATCAAACACGAGCCATCCTACAAGTTCCCCGCCTTCAATGCCGGGCCAAGAACTTGTCTAGGTAAAGAAATGGCCTTTATTCAGATGAAAATGGTGGCTGCGACTGTTATTTACCGTTACAACATTGAAGTGGTGAAAGGTCACAAGGTTTCTGCAAGTGATTCTATCATAATCCAAATGAAACATGGATTGAGAGTGAAGTTGTCCAAAAGGAACGTGTGCTAAATCAGTCTAAATATGATGATATATTCTCTACGTACTGTAATATTTTAGATATGCCAGTACAGAAATATCTATTTTTGCTCAATCTCAGTAACAAGATCTAAGAATAACGTTTGTCCAAAAGACGAATAGATCCGAGAATCAGTTAATGGTGACGTAGTGATGCATCCATGATAACTGTGAATCTGGTAAGTTATTATGTGAAGCTAAATAATTGAATAATTGATATATATCAAACTTGTTGTGTTTAATGTTGACATTTGGATTTGTATAGTTGGGGATGAACGCTATTTTGTGCTTACCTATGCGTTTTCTTTGATGATATTGTTTATAATTGCATTTAAGTTCTTTTGCCTCTTTATTATTTATAAGCTTTAAAATATAAGATCAAGTATGTTAAAATATTGCAAAGATCTAATTAATGAAGATCTATACAAAAGAAGGTTATTAATTTATATTGCATGAATAAAAATTCACACTAAATAGTGGAACGAAGAACTAGTTAGTTAACACGGTGCTACATAAAAATGAGCAAGTTTTTTTTGTAAAACGGTCTCATGTATTTATATTTGTAAGACGAATTGACTTGTTTCATATTTGTGGTGATAAATAATAGTTTTGGAATAAAATTTAAAAAATTTCCTGAACCGGATCGAGTTGAAGACTTTTTACACAAAAATAACTCGTGAAACAGTGTCACAAAAATTTTAATGTATGAAAATATCAATTCGCCCTTGATCTAAATTATAATCTATTAAGTCATTCCAAGTGGTGTTAAGATTGGAACTTGGACCTAACTCAACCCCAAAAACTAGCTCAAGTGAGGGAAGATTGTCCAAGTCCATATATGCAACTCCCAGGTTATTTATCCAACCGATGTGGGACAACTAACACACCCCCCTCACGCCTGAACATCTGGAGCGTGAAGTTTACAAATGACCCAAATATGGGCAGAACAGGTGACCTAATTATGGACAATCCAACACATAACAGTGGAACATGAGCTCTGATATCATGTTAAGATTGGAACTTGAACCTAACTCAACCCCAAAAGCTAGCTCAGGGGGATTGTCGAAGTCCATATATGCAACTCTCAGATTATTTATCAAACCGATGTGGGACAACTAACAAATGAATATATAACTATTCTCAGGAAAATGTCCCAATTGTAAATATTTCGACACTCAATAAATACCATTAAACAACACTGAAAAAACAAGAAAAATTGGACTCCAAATAATAAGAAAAATTGGGTTTAAGGAATCCACCCTTTATTATAAATCAAAATTTAACTATTGCGATTATTTCACAGTGTTATCTCTTATATGGCATAACACACGTTATAAATTACATCACAATCAAACTTAAAAAGAAAATTACAGCAAGTTTTTTTTTTTTAAAAAAAAAAAGAAATTAATGCAAATCTGCAATGTTGTGTGAAGAAAATTGGATATTATTTTTCTAATATATACAGACGAGACAGATCGCCTAAACCGGGCCCAACATTGGTTGGCAAGGGTTGAAATTCTCAACCCGTCCGGTCCCATTCTATGGTAGGATGTTGCGGGTTGCAAGCTAGACTGCTCCGCCAATTCGTTCTGACAGCTCTATTTGATGGAGATATTACGAACCGACCAAACTCGAGCAAGAGACCGAGCCAAGCGGACTCAAAGGTCGCATTGACAGTGCATGTATGCTTCGCCACGAGGAGCGATGATGAGCAATTCCTTATACAACTCAAAATGGCGGCTCGATGATGTGGCGTGAGGTGACATGACAGTTATCTATTTATCATACATGTGGCGAGTGATTGTGCACCACTAGGACGAATGAGATGACAAGGGTTACGAGCCGTTAATTGGACCGTTATATGTAGGGGTAATGGATTTAATGATAAAAGGATGTAAAGATTCAAGAATGGATGCTATCAACACCATTAAATTATGATCAGATTGACTAGATTGATCTAGATCAAGGAGATGGAATTTGGACTATTAGATCGAGACCGACGGTTGAGAACTATTAGATTTAAAGTTGCATCCAAAGATTGTGATCATCCTAAAGATATGTGATCTGAAACGTCCAATTCAAAGGACACACTTTATTAATGAATCTGATTAATGGATGTGATACAATGGTTGTGGCTCGTCAAACAAGGTGCAATATACACCATTTAATCAAGATCCGGCGGATCAGCTTGAATATCAACCTAGGGACAAGACTAATAGCGAAAAGTTCCCTACAACCCTTGTAAAAGTATAGATAAACTCATATCCCGTAATGAAATAAGTTTAGGCAATCAAAAAATCGAAAATACACATACATTTTTGTGCTCTGTATATTGTTGCGTATAATTTTTGTTTGTTCATAAAGAAAGTCTAAGAAGCATTATGGAAGTTTGTCCGATTTTGTGATTTGGAATGCTTCTATCTCAAAATATAAGAATTTGTATTTGAGAAACGATTGTCTGATTCCATAAACAACGTGTGGACAAATTCATCTTAAAGATAGAGTCCAACTTCAGCCGTGACATATTTTATGACCAATCTTATTTATATGTTTCTTGCAACATCTCATGAGTCATGAGACAACTTCCGAACAATTTAATTCAGATTTTTCATCTCTTACTACAACAATGTTTGATAAAGAAGTATTAACAGCCCTTAAGAGACTTCACATCACTAATTTCAACAAGACACGTAAATTGGAAAATGAGGACTAAGATTATTATTTTAAAATTGTCAATATTTCCCCCAAAAAAAAAAAATTTACTTTCAACAAGACACGTAAATTGCAAAAATGGGGACTAAGATAATTATTTTAAAATTGTCAATACCCGCAACAAATTTTTTCTTTTTAACTTTCGACAAGGCACGTAAATTGGAAATTAGGGACTAAGATTGTTATTTTAAAACTGTCCAATAGTTGCAATAAAACATTTTTTTTAACGATAGAATGGGGATGGCGGATTTTAATAACCTAAAAAATTTGGGCAAAAACTTGTCTGAGACGGTCTCACGGGTCGTATTTTGTGAGACGGATTTCTTATTTGGGTCATCCATGAAAAAATATTACTTTTTATGTTAAGAATATTATTTTTTATTGTAAATATCGGTACTGTCTCGTAAGAGACCTACTTAAAAATTTGAGGAGATTCAAAAAAGTTAAAACTCCTCCAGAGAAATAGATCGCTAAAATTTCTATATGAGAAATCAACGAGTTTAAATATCATATTATTAAATATGCAATTAAAACGCATCTTGGTCATTTTTTCATGATATACATGTTTTTTTAAATTTCCTACACATGATATCCAAAATTAAAGTTTTCATACCCGAAAATCACATTTTGAATGCTCCAAAAAAATGTCTTCTTTTCTTTCTATATTTCAGCAAAATATCTCTGCAAATTTTTTTGACATAAATTAAAAAAATATCAGCGATTTTCTTACCAACATGATTCTTGGCGGGTGAGTTCCCAAGAATCATATGATATTGAGTTTAAATTTCAGGGTAATATTTCGGTTAGATAGGAAATTGAAAATTCTCTTTCACCCATTGTATAAAAAATGATATATTTTTCAACTTTGAGATCTTTAATTTTTGGTATAATTATGTTGATACCCTCTAAAATTGACACATCTGGGTGGATCCAAGCTCATTTCAAAACTAGCTCTAGCCCTTTAAGGTCCAAACTTCGTTGTTGATCCATACAGCTAGAGATCCGAGCCCTGATGCAGTTAGGGAATGTGAAGACATTCTCATTAATAGATAAGGTGTCTCGATAAATGTGAGATTTAGTTAAATCTAATCAAGATAAGAAAATAGTCTCAGCCGCCATGGTCACAGAGTTCAGATGTTTGAGGGCTCCTATCTCAGGTAGGATTCTATCTCAGCAGAAGTCGTACTCCAACAATATAACTAATCTTCTCCTTCTATAATTATCAGTTATTGGTCACAGTTTTAGCTCTCATTTTCTCTTGCTCATTTAGCATTAATATATCTCTTTCTTAAGTTTGCTCTCCGTACTGATTTAAGTATGAAAGTGGTCACACCGAAAAACTCTTCGACGTCTCTAACCCTATTTTTATCCGTGCAGAACTAAGAGTTCAGACCCGGTCTACCCAACCGCAAAGATTTGAAGACCCAATTTTCATACCAAACACAAAGTAAAATTTTGGTATCATCAAATTCTATTGTGTAATGTTTTTAGGCATCGTTTGGTACACTTGATAACTGAATGATTAATAAATTATCACCCTTCAACCCATGTTTGGTTCATTTTTTAAAAGCCCGTAAAAATTGAATGAGCCCATGATAATGTCGGTCTTCTGTAGAGAAGACATCCTTCCAAAGTTGATTGATATCCGCATGATAAAAAATAAATAATATGATATGACATTATTACCCCCAAAGTTTTTGATCCGCAACAACCCTAAATTTTCATTTTACATTCAACAAAATTTTATTTCTCTCTGTGGGCGGCGGCGAGAGAATTTTGGATTCCACAGAAAATTGAGGCTTTTGAAGCCGCTTTTTGTGGAGGTTAAAAGATATTAACAGGTAAGACTTTGGTGTTTTTCGAGATTTTAATTTAATTTCGTTTGGATTGAAGAATTTATTTGGAGTTTGTGGAAGTGTGGATGTTTTTTACGTCCAATGGATGCAACTTCATCTTTTTATAGAGCAATTTTTTACCTGACGGGTAAGTAATTCTTACAGTCGAACCGACGTCTTGTTGGATTTTTGGCAGAAGAGTTGATGTAGATAATAGTTGTTTGATCTGGTTTTTGTGCATTTTATTTGTTCACTCATCCTTTAGCTGTACGAGTTTCTGAAAAGATGACGGGTTTGAGCGGGTCTCTGTATTTTTCGTTGTTCATTGCTTCTTTACTTTTTATTTTTCCTTTTTGTATAATCCTGATTGTTAAATTTCAATTTCTCGTCATTTTAGCTTCATTGTCATGATGGCAAATTGAAGCTTCCGCAATGGCGAGGATGGTAAATAATGTTTTGAAATGAGATGACAGGTACTGTGGAGCATGGATTTCAAGATGAGGTCTTAAATAACTCAATTTGGTCTGTTGTACTAATTTTACAAATAAAAATAATTTTATTATATATTTTAATATTTGTTTTTTGTTCTGTTTAGA
This sequence comes from Primulina huaijiensis, assembly GCF_012295235.1. NCBI lineage: Eukaryota > Viridiplantae > Streptophyta > Magnoliopsida > Lamiales > Gesneriaceae > Primulina > Primulina huaijiensis. Next base: position 2,547,759 of record NC_133312.1, on the reverse strand, counting down.
CATGCATTTTTATAGTTTGATTTGATGAAGAGTAATTTTATGAACATACAACGATGGAGTTTGTGGAAGTTTGGATTGAAGAACTTAAAAGATTGTCATCCATAATACTGTTGGATAAGCCAATGTTAAGTCATGCATCCATCAATTTAGATTCCTAGTTTTTATGGTTTATATTTCATTATTTGATGATATTTTAAATGTATCAATTCAAATAAAATAATGGCAGAAACCTGAAAGACTTGTAAGCTTGATGCTAAGGTCAGAAAAAACATATTTTGTGATTAATATAGTTTATTTATCTACAAATGGTTTTAGATTTTATTCATTATGATGATGTGGTGATTATTGTTGCATAATTAATCCAATTAACATGATGTAAATTTTTATTATAGTGTGGCAGAAGTTTTATATCATGGACAATCAAGACCGGGACATCCAAGTGATGCTGGTGTTACACCAAATACTCATGCGTGCATTTGTGTTTTTTACTGTTTTAATACGAGTGTATACAAAGTACGTACTACCTCGGAAACGTAGGCTTAATTCAGAAGACATCTCATACAATATTAAAGGAAGAATTCATTCCCAAATAAATCACTTGCATAGGATTACTGAATTAGGAGATACACAATGTATTGTCAACTTGAGGATGAATCGTAATGCATTTGCACGAGTATGTTACTTGCTCACACATGTTGGAGGGCTTTTAGAATCTAGGTATGTCGGGGTTGGGGAGAAGGTGGCTATGTTCTTGTCCATATTAGCCCATCATAAAAAATAATAGATTCATAAGTCATGACTATATACGTAGTGGCCACACTGTCAGCACTCATTTTCATGAAGTTCTGAAATCAGTCTTAAAGTTGTACCCAATACTTCTCGTGAAGCCGGTCCCTCTTGATGAAAATTGTACTAACGAAACATGGAAATTGTTTAAGGTATGTTTATTCATGCTTTGAACATCATTGTGAATATATGATAGCAAAAATACTTTTGAAAATAACCGATAACTATTGTATGTAGGGCTGTCTTGGAGCCTTGGATGGAACATACATAAGTGTGCATGTGTCTAATCAACAAAAGCCCAAATACAGAACAAGAAAAAGAACCACAGCAGTAAATATCTTGGGAGTTTGTGATCGGGAAATGAGATTCATTTATGCATTAACTGGTTGGGAAGGATCTGCCGCAGATGCTAGGGTACTTCGAGATGCAATTTATCGACAAAATGGGTTTAAAGTACCAAGAGGTCAGATGTACATTTTTTACTCACTTGTTACAATTCAAATAGTACATTGAATATAATTCTTGTCTTTTGATTTACTTAACATCATTTTTTCATGTCATAACAAAAATGGCAGGTCAATACTACCTATGTGACAACGGATATGGTAATGTAGAAGGTTTTCTGACGCCATATAGGAAAGTGCGATACCACAGGGATGCATGGGGAAATGGTTCCATTGGTCCACAAAATTACAAAGAATTCTTCAATGCAAAGCACTGATCTGCACGGAATGTAATAGAAAAAGCATTTGGATTATTGAAAAGAAGATGGGCCATCTTGCGAAGTCCATCGTTTTACCCATTGAAAGTTCAAAACCGAATTATCATGGCATGCATTCTAATACATAATTTCATTCGATCGGAAATGCCAGATGATCCTCTCCTAGAAGCTGAGGATGCATGTGTTGGTACCACTAATGATACTGAAGATGCGTTCATTGACAATATCGAGTCCTCTCCGGCTTGGGATATGTGGCGAGAAAATTTAGCAATGTCGATGTATTCTCATTCATAGTTTCCGTATTGAATGTTATTAAGCCTACAGTCTTGAACATGTAGATGTTTTGATGCCATAAATTGTATTCCTCGAACATGTGTTTTTTTTTTGACTTTCAATATGGATCTTCGATGAATGTATTGATTTTCCTATTATTTGTGATTTGTCATTTTCTTGCTCGGTTTTATTATTTTTATGTTACAGTTAAACATTGTATTTAGATACTGACCATTTTTTTTGTTTTATGGTAGGGATGGAGTTTAGAACAAATAGCAGCAAAGGACATGACAAGGGGAAAAAAGTAGAGAAGACTAGACGGGTGTGGACAACAAGAGAGGAAGAAATTCTTCTTCAAGCATTGAAGGAAGCTATAAGTCACGGTTGGAAGAGCGAGAATGGATTTCGAATTGGTTATTTGAGTTTTTTAGAAGATTCCATGAAGAAAACCTTCCCGAATACAGATTTGCGGGCCAATCCCCATATCAATTCAAAAATTCATGTGTGGAAAAAGTCTCATGGTACATTGATGACATTGCTAAGCAAGAGCGGAATAGGTTGGAATGAAACTGAAAAAATGATTGACGCCACAAATGAAGCATGGGAACCTCTTGAGAAGGTAAATATGTAAAGACTTTTCATTAAGCTTCAAAGTATACTTTTGTACATTCTCTAGTACCAAACTAATCAGCACTCACTTTCTCTATGGAGATGATACTGTGATGTTGTAGTTTATGTAATGAACATATATATCTACCATGCTACTATGCTTGCGCAAGTTTTTTTGTGCTATATATGACTTAGTTTTCATTCATTTGTCCGCACAGATTGACATCAGTGTCCATGGGATGCGGTACAGGTCTTGGCCATTTTATAATGATTGGTGTGAGATTTTTGGACGTGATCGTGCAACTGGAGAACAATCTGAGAGCTTTGTTGATGCCGTACAGGAAGATGCCTTAAACTTGGGGAACACTGATGGTGTTGCAGTGGATGTGGGGTTGGAAAAGTTGTTTGATGGGTTTGAGGACAATGCTGATTCGATTTAGATCTCAGCCCCAACAACATGCAAGAAATCGATAGGCAAAAAACGCAGACGAAGTGCTGAAATAGAAGATCGTATTGTCGATGCCATGAACAACTTCAGTGACATGATATATATATATATCCTTATACTATATATCCTTCACTTATCATATCCTATGTATCAAACTATGCCTTAGTTGCAAATTAATCAATATGGAGTGGTTATTGCTCTTGAATTTTATATGGGCTTTGGCTATTTAATTTTGGATCGATTAGCTTTACAAGAATTTGAAATCTATTAATGTTCCAACTTACAAGATTGCCATTTTCTAAATATGTAATTATAAAAATGATATTTGCTAAAAGTTTGTGTATGGAATAATCGTAATTTCATCGGATCCCCGTATTATGGCATAATATTGATTGGTGAATTCGACCGTTGCCAAAATTCAAAATATAAATAAATAAACTCGAACGTTGGTGCCCGAGAGCGCTCCTTCCTTGCACTGTTATTCCACCTTCTTCTTACTTTCATTCCAGTTTTAATGCCCTCTCTACTGTAAATCACCACCAAATCAATGGCCGATTCAAGCAATTTACCCATAACGTACCCGAAACCTCCGCACCCTCTGCATCAAATAGCCGAGAACCCGACCCACAAGCTTCTCCTCAAGCAATGGCTCAAAGAACAAGAGTTGATCCTCAATCGTATCTCCCTGAAACAAACCCAAATCGACTCCACCAGAAAGGAAATAACCCAACTCTACTGCCTCTTCTTCCTCTTCCACTCCACCGCCTTGATCCTC
>NC_133312.1:2540131-2544047 GCF_012295235.1 Primulina huaijiensis | reverse complement strand
GTCATTGATGTGGCACTTGTCACTTCTTTGTGAGATGGAATGAATTTTGCCATTTTTGAGTTTATGGCTTGCCAAAATTCCAAAAAATGGGATCTCATCCTCAATGAATTTGGTGGAGCATCACAATTCCTTATGCTGGTGCATTTCTTATAAGCATATGGAAGATTACATAAGCTGCACAAGCTATAGACCAAGCTCTAAATATGCACACCAATGGAGCCGCTCTGTTGAGGTACAAGCAGTGGGCGTTAACAAGGCGTTACTTATCAAAAACTCATTCAGACATATGCACAAACACCTTGAGTGCAGCATGAAATATGACATATTCTACAACGTTTTTGTGATGGAAGATTGAGAAAAATAGTTAAATATAACTCCCTTGAGAAAGTGTGTCTTGATGTAAAGGAGATTGATGATGGCAATTTTCAGAAACTTGGATGGCATCACAAAGGCGATGTAATCAGCGGTTTCTATTGGAAGATCGGTTGGCGTCGATGGAGATTTGGGGGAAGGTAATGAGGAAGAGAGAGATAAGGATAAGGTTCAGGAAATGCACACTCGGATTTAACTGTTGGAGGATGAACATGCGTTTCAAATGTCAATTCTTCTTCAAGTCCGTAGAACCATTCCTTTCAATCATGTGATTATACGCTGAGTTCTGAATAGTTAGGAGACCAAACAAAGCAAATATATAGCCAACTTGGCCCATTGGGCCGAATTGGTCAAATTAGCCAAATTGGCCATTGGTCCAAATTGACTATGGGGTAATTGTTGTGCCTAAAAAATAATCCAAGTAGCCCACAAAAACTTGGAAGACCATATGCAAAAGTCCAACAAATGAAAGCCCAAGAGAATTGCAGTTGGCCCAGTGAAAGAAAGTTGCGGCCATTACGTAAGGTGGAAGATCGTGGAGTGATCGTGGAAAAGAGTCCAAACTGACGTGCAAACTGTGACAAAAGCAGAAGGAGTAATCAGAAAAGATCCCGACAAAATCAACACAAAAAATCTACAGCAAGCTCTGCAGAATTCTGTCATTAATCGTTGGCTCATTTTCCATTTTCCAAGCAGTCTATTTTCTCATTTCTTAAACTTTATTGTAGAATGTTGATCCAAATTAATAACATTATATTTAAGTTTGATGTTGTCTGTGGATTCTCCCTATAATTTCTTCATTTTCTTACGTTTAGCTTTGAAGTCATGTCGAAGGAATTATAACTAACGGTCGAATCGAGACTCGCAACGTTTGGTAAACGAAGTCGGATCATTCATATTTGGCACGATCACGTACCTGGTACGCCCGCAATTTTCGTGAGAAACAGAAATAACAAACGACTGTATTTGAAATTCACTCAAGGTAAACTGATCCAAAAATTTTCATGGATATGAAATCTATAATACAAACTGCTCAATTCAAGCACACTCTTGAATAAGTTGGTCCGACACCTTGAATTCTAAAGCATTATTCTTGAATATATTGTTAATAACATAATCGAAAGCAAACGATCTAGGGTACTATTAAATGAAACATTTAATTATAATAATATAATTAAAATATAAATATTATTTAATAAAATATATAAAATAATGTCATTAAACGTATATCAAATATGCCGGGGATAAAATTATTCCAATTAAATTTATTTTTTAATTCATTATTAAGTCACTTGGAAAGCCCTAGAAAATATAAAAAAAAATGAACTAAATCATAGTTGCATATTTTGAGAGATATATATAAATTTAATAATTTATTTATTTGACAATCCCCGTGGGTAGAAATGCAGATTAATTATATCTTGCATCAATTATTAAAAAAATTGGAAAAATCATATTTCATTTAATTAGTGGTTGGCTGTATAATACCTGCCACCTAACTTGCACGTGCCGATATAGTTATTACATAAAATAAATGTAGGAGATACCAGTAAGAATGAATTTTAATAAGTTGTGGATAATATTGAATTCAGAGGAAAAATATATATATATACTTTAAGGTTTGTTAGATAAATCACACATGAATAAGTTCAAGCAAATTACAGTTACAAATTTTTATTTAAAAATTTAAAATATAATTAAATGTCACCAAATTAGAACACCTTATGAGTTTTTACAATTTCTTTTTAAAAAATTATTATTAATTTATTGTACACAAATAACTCCTTAAATCTTGTGTGAGATTGAAGGACGGGGAAGTTCAATTGCTTCTTTAAGTGAAAAAACAATAGATTCATTTAAAGTAATTAAAAAGATTTAACATTTGTCTCAAATTTCATCAATGTATATAAATGAAGTTTTATACCAAAATTTTCATATAAGTTGTGATAACCCGACATTTAAAAAAACAGTCGGTTCGAAAAGAACAAAGGATAGTTAGGAACTATCGGTCGGCTCGGACCTTCCGAACCCATATATCCAGCAAAGCACTAACGAGTGTAAGGAATATAGATACATAGCAGTTCAGAGCTTCCGAACCCAAGATCGTAGCTTCCGAACCCAAGATCGGAGCTTCCGAATCGCGAGGTGTCAAAAAGTTGGTGACATGTACATTTCGGACCTTCCGAACTCAAGTACTGAAATTCGAGACTAAGCTTATAAATAAGTCATCCGGAAATCAAATTTCACATCATTTTAATAGTTTCCTCTCGACTTTAATGTTATTCCAGGCTTTTCAAGTCGTTCCCGAAGGTCATACGAGTTGCGAAGTGTGTCGCAATAATCCGCGACTCAAGGATGGAACGATGTAAATATTGACCCCAACGGGCGGACGATGGACGTAGTAATGATTTGAGGGCCTTAGTTGATTGGTAGATAGTAGTTAGTATAAAACATGATTGAGGAGTAATAGCGGTTATTGGTCAATATCTAGGCTTGGAACGAGTAGATAATCAGTATACTTTAGGATCGTAATAGAGGTACGTGAGTGCTGACTGATATATTCAACTGAGTATGCATGTTTATTTATTGTATTTTAATTGTCATATGATCACGATGCGTATTCTATTTGTCATGATATTTTATATGGTATTTGCTATCATGTCGAATATTGTATTTTTTGAGATAACATTGATTGAGTAAGGTCGTGCAGTCCTATTTTCTTAGACAATTGAGTCTCGTGATCCAACCACCGACTCTACGGACCAACATGCTACGCCGACCAGGACATTTCATAACCAAAATCTTGACATGATTGTGGGAGCCACCAATCGACTCGACGTATTAACATGCTACCCTTGACGCCTAGACACAGACTGATAATGAGTTTCCAGTTTGATCTCTGATCACTAGTTAACGTTCATGTATCTACATGTGGATTTGTATACACATATTTTACGTACTGGACGATTCATATATATCGATTTCGATGTAGCTTTATAAATTTTTCAGGTTTTATCACATATATAACGGAGATGCTATGATCTACTTTAATCAGGTTTTATGATTATGGATATTACTCTAAGTATGATTTATTAAGTTTTGTTATTACATACTAGAATTGTTTGATTTAGGCGTTACGATAAAGGGAGATACATAAGTACTACCTTCACTAATTACAATGCCATATTCGCAAGTAGAACAAGACAATAAGTATTACGTTAGTCTCGAGTCCTTTGCTACTATTAACTACCGCAAAGGTCATTAATTATGTGATAGTAACATTCTCCAAACCTGGTTTGTCTACTGCCAACTATCCACGTCCTTTTTATTTTTTATTTTTTCTTGTTTTCACATTAAGGCATTCATGAAATCATTTCAATTCAATTCGGTTTATCTAACTTTAACGAAGTTGAATATGTAATCATCTGAAACTGCATACTTCTTTATAGTCAAATGTTTGTTGCAGATAACATAGAAAAAAGATGTGTGAAATTATAAATTATTGGGAACATGGTATCAGTTTTTCATAATGTTTTTTTTTTTT
>NC_133312.1:2517259-2534326 GCF_012295235.1 Primulina huaijiensis | reverse complement strand
TTTTTTTTTTTTTTTTGCTGTTCAATCAAGAAATGAAAAAATCCCTAAAATAAAGGCAAATATTTCCTTGATTTTTGCACTAGGGGTTTTGATTCCAACTTGCGATTGTGCTTGGATTCAAAAACGTAATTCACGATATATTCGTTGGATGGAATTATATAATTTAGCTGAATGAATTTATTACGTACAGATGGTCAAAAATTGCTTCTTATTTGCCCGGAAGAACAGACAATGAGATAAAAAATGTGTGGAACACACATTTAAAGAAAAGATTGACTAGGAAAAGTGTTGATAACATGGAGCATTTGTCGTCTCCATCTCGTACATCTAGTTCAAGCACGCAACAAATGCAAATCGAGAAGTCGATTGATGATCAAATGGTCCATCAATCAAACATCGAGAAACGTAGTCAAAAACTCGACTCCATCGAGGAAACGGAGACAATTGATTCCCCGGCATCATCGTATGCATCAAACTACCCCAACTCTACTAAGGAAAGCACTGTCTTGACAACAAATGAAGCAACGGGGCATCTCAAATCCGATGTTAGTATCATTATCGACCCTTCCGGTCCATCAAATGATGGAAAATCCGAAATGCCCCTCGAATCCGACGTCGATTTTTGGGACTTTCTGGATAGCTTGGATCCCTTACAATTCAGTACTAAAAGTGAAGTTAGTGGGGAAAAAAGTGATGGTGATGAAATTGAGTGCAAAAGGTGGTTAGAGTACTTAGAAAATGAACTTGGACTAAGTGGAGTTGATAATGAGACAAAGGAACAAGAAATAGTTACAACAGTTCCACAACACGAGGTGGTGAATTTAGAGCAAGAAATTGGAGTTGCATTGGATTCTTTTCCAATCTGGCCCCCTTCACCTCTAAGTCTTGGAATATAAAATATTGTTTTAGTTTAGAAATCGTGTCAAATTTGGGCATGATATTAAACACTATAATTAGTCCATTTATTAGGTATACTCTCACATGTAAACAAAAGTAAAATGGCATGACATCCTTTTCAAATGGTTAAAACCAATACTTGTGTGGATTGTCAGGAGCAATAATCGTTCCTGCTATTCTGTGTACTCATCAAGATATGAAATTTACACTGTTGTACAGTTTGAAATGTTTTAATTGGATTGTTGTCGTCATGTATGATATTTTGTACAATTACATGCATGTATTCGGTTTCACTGTTGCGCTTTGGATCTTCATGAGTTCCGAGTTTGGGCAATCACGGTTAGTTCTATGCTATATATGGCAAAACCTTAAATAGGCAAGTGGGTAATAAATCTTTCACAAACTGTCGTGGTCTCGTGTTATATATATATATACACACACACATACTTTAAAATTTTAAAAATAAATATTATTGAATTGACCGCCTAGAATAGGCAGGTGGGTAGGTGATATTACCCCACTTCGACTTTAAGTTCATTAGTCTTAGTGATTTGGTTGTGTATTGGTTTACGGTTGATACGTCTTTTCTACTTTACCCATGAACGTGAGTTATTTTGATGGTTGATCATAAGAAGTGTTACGTCATTTTTTTTCATGTGATGCAATACATTGAATAAGTATATATGATCGTTTACATATATTAGATGAACGTTAGACAATACCAATGAGATTGAATAAACTCTTAGAATCTGTGTATGTGTAGCTTGTTAATCTAGCATTAATCTAGCACATGTTAGGCGAAGGATTATGTATTCATGCATATAGAAGGAGATTTCATGATATATTATATTGGTTGCCTTTTTAGTGTAGTATAGATCATTTAAAAATCCTACTACTCAAAACATAGATATAGGTTGGATTATTTTTTTAGCAACAAGCGTGCTTGTATAATTTTTATGATGCATTCGACTCGGGATATATGGAAATTCTTTTTTTTCTTTTTTGGAGAATTTTTATTGATGTGATAAATATGACGATATTTACATCAATTAGCCGTTGAATATATCAAAGATTTTTAAGAGCAAAAAAATAGGCTCATAAATTTATTGTGATTTTTTGTTGCTTCATTTTTTTTCTTCATCAGCCCAATTTTAAATTTAATGTACCTTTCTATTACGCGTTTGTATCACGTTAATTTTAATTATTTGAAGGCACATCATATATTTATTTCTATTTATATAAGGTGAAACATAATGAGAAATACAGATTGAATGCAAAGTGTTAATATGTTAACACATGTTTCATGTACCTTTCATGATCACCAATTCACGTGTTAATTTCCATTATTATTCCATTATTTCATTTCATATAAATAAATTATGTCGACGTGCACACGAATGAATAGTTATTACATATATATCGAGAAATAAAGCAAAGTAACGATTTAATTTTTTGAAAATTGAAAAACATACATTAGCACCACTCAGTCCAGTAACCATGGAGATTCGAAATAATCTAGCATGATCAAGCCACTCACGAGATACTCAACTCGCTTAATGCAGGAAAGAAAAATAATCACTAGGCACCATTGAATGTCAAGGAATGATCAAGCCATCATGTTTCGCTACGTAAGAAAAAAGTCGAACAGCGCGAAGAATTTAAGTTCAGTTGTAAGTTTCCATAAACAACACTCACTGCTTAGGATTTCTTGTTTTACAAGGTTTTCAAATCGATTACAACCTAATTCATTCATAAAACTACTCCACTTCCTGCAAATAATCCTCGATCTCGGATGGGGTCAGAATCCTGCAAAGAGACGCAGACTCCATTGTCAACAAGCTACAATCGTACAATAGAGGCATCTAGTGTGCTAGAAAGAGGGAGAAAAGTAATTCATACTTGAAGATTTGGTCGTTGCCAATCACACCAATCTCAATGTTTTTGCCAGATATCTGTCCCTCGAATCTGGAAAGCGCATGCAGATAAAATATGGACTAATGTTTTCTCCAACTCGGGCACAACTTATTAAAAGTAATCCATTGGTGGTGGTGCTTTAAGTGAACACGAAAATATGAAATTTAAGAGAAATGCACCCTGGGAAAGACACCAGCTCTTCCTTTCCCAATAAAAATCGGAGAAAAGAATGACATATATCCAATATTCACTTCCCCCATTACTAACAAAAATTCACTGGCTACGCATTTATTTTTATAACAAATACTACTAGAATATGTAGATGCCTTACCCCTCTTTCAGTGTCAAGATTGCAGTGTGCACAGCATCATCAAGCTCCATACCATCAGTATACCTGAAAGAAGTATTTCAATGAGCCGTAAATCACTGAAACAGTATCGTCAAAATAACTCAACAAATCATTAGTGTACTACACATGGCCAACCAGCGGATTGATAAGTATGAACTCAGACTCGAAGAGGACAGAGATTTCTTTATGCCTTAATTATCATCACAGCGCAAGGAAAAGCCACACAAATTTTGATGGAGCCGCGGCGTTTTTTTTTTGGTAGTGTGAAAAAATAATAATAACCAACCTCTTTTCCAGAAATGTCTTTGCATTTGATACATTCTTTCCCATAGCCGAAGCCTTCCAGGAAAAATAAGAACCTGATGGATCCACCTATGTGACCAAAAAAAATGTTCGTCAACGGTTCTTTCCAAGACATGCAACGAATTCCAAGGTAGGTCTTCCGAGCTATAAATTGATGTCAATGTAAAGGGCAACAATTATATCCACTGGTGGAACGTTCGCAACAGAGGGTTTGGGCTGTTGTGTGGCTTTAAACTACACTAACTATGATAATGCAGCAATTGTTCAATCCTATAATCGATGTCAGAGCCACGTTAACGAATTCAATTCTAACAAAATGCAAATTGATGCAATTACTAGGATAGGCTTATTGTGAGTCAACAATTAACCCTATTGTCAGAACGACCTTGACTGTGGTGCAACTTTAGAAATTTTGATTCATATTTTACTACTAGCTATAGAGCTCTTAATAAAAGGTCAAGTGTTAAATCCTACACAGTATTTATTATATGAAATGCAACTGAAAAAACCAAGGTGATTGCCGCCTTAGCTGACAGTCCGACAAACAATTATCCCCGCACCTCAAAAAAGCTAGAAATTATAGATGGAGAAGAGGAAGAAGACTAAAAACATCACCAACTAATTAAATGTAACTTTATATTTTATAAAATCAATAAAAAAATGTGAGACAAAAACAATGAGATGCCAAAGAAGACAAAAAAAGTCACCTACTAATTATGTAACTTTATATTTTATAAAATCAACAAAATATGTGAATACAAACAATGAGATGCAGATCCACCGTATACACATTACTTGACCATACCTGTAATGAAAGGATCAGCCCTTATCATGAAATACACACTGAAAATGCAAAAAACAATTCCAATACTTAATGTTGTCAATATACCTGATAAAGCTGTGGACCTTTGTCATCATATCCAGCAACCAAGAGAGAAACACCAAATGGCCTCACACCACTGCGCCATAAAATCCAGAAAACTAAGAAAATATGGTACAAGCACACTGATGATTTAAGAGACATAACAAACCAGCTAATACTACAGAGCATCCATAAGACAGTATAGAATTATTCTGATAAGGATATAAGGCACACCTATTTAGAGAACATGGATAAAGATTTAACAGAAATGAAACTGTATCCAAAATAAGTTCCCTCAAGTTCTTTCTCGTGGTCAACAAGAGAAAGTTTCAAGGAAGATTCAGCTGAAAAGCAGGTGGTTTTTCTTTTGGGGGTGTTTTTTTGTACCAACTACCAAAAATGGCTCTCTGGAAATTTTGCTCATTATATTGATCATTTGGAAACCTATAAAGAAATCTCTCAGAGAAAATTTGGACAGGAGTCCTCATTGATGGTTCTAACATGATAAAGAGGGTGGCAAGGCATCATAAGAAATAAAAATTGCTCTATACGGATAGATGACCAGACAACCAGAGGAAAACGATGAACCTGTTAGTATTGTGTTGAAAAGCCGCTGTGTTAAAAATCCCAGCCACGACATAATGAAAAAACAGTCGTAGCTCATTTCTTTCCTGGTTTATTTCTATTCTCCGAATCGATTAGAAATAAACCAGTTCACAATGTATAGATATGCTTACATCAGAGAAGAAAGCATATAATAATATTACCAAAAGGAATGAGAGGTTAAAAAAATAATGGGACCACAATAAATTCATGTACTGTTACTATACACTCCAACCCATCACTACATACTCCAACCCATCACTACATAGCTTAGTGCATGTTCACAAGTCCCACCAGAGGTGGCAACTAGCTAAGTAGTGAAACATTTCATCTTCAAATCATAAAATAATTTTAAAGTCATGAATTGTAGACAGGCCATTCATGAAAGGACTCAAAATCAATAAAATAATCTTGCCTCACTAGCGCCAAACAAATCACATAAGAGCGTGTAACACTTACCCCGATTGAGTGAATTCCTGCATAACAGTGGCAGTTTCCCTCACTAGTTGAGTCACTGGGATTTGTTCCTGTAGTTAATGGTAGAAAAAATGAACGTGTATAAGCAGAAGATATTAGTGTCATGTTACCACAACTGACTTCTAAAAATTTAATATAATGAAAAAAGAAATGGCTGGTATGGAGAAGGCATAAATGATGTAACGAATTCATGTATTTTTTAGCAGTCCAAAGCCTTCCCAGTAGCTCCAAAGATGGTTTCCTTTTATTCATCACCCAATTACACCACAGACGTCCACATAGAACTCCACAAATAAGGTAAAAGGGGAAATAAACTCTTTCATTTTATTTGGAATATAACAAAGCTACAACCAGTCTATAAGTGAAGTGGTGAGTTCGAAGGAAAGTCTTAGACCACCCAGTTAAACACAACCCAAACAGAAGAGTCAAATGTGATGTAAAACCAGCTGTTGCTAAGTAATGAAAATCAAGATTAATGAAAATCAAGATCAGCCCCAACTTACATTAAAATAACACCCTAATGAACAGTAATGAAAAAAAATGAAACAGATAGATCATATCCATCACCCATAAATATTTAATTCATTTCAAATAGATTAATTGGATTACTAGCAATTAAAAACAAGAATTTTGAAGATAGTTAATGTCAAAGTATGACTTTCAAATTCATTTAAAAATAATAAAATTTTGGCTCCCTTCAAGCTTCAAAGATATACTGATACACATATACAAAGACAAATGAACCTCGTCTCACTAAATTTGTATAGAAGCAAAGAAGCATCAAGCAAGTGATTGTAGCAGTAGCAAAGAAAGGAAAGAAAAGTAGATATATGGAGCAGATAAGTACTTTGTACAGGCGATAATATTGCTCTGCCTGTTTCCTACTTTTTCTAACCAAAACTCGAGAATCAGGGCCCATTCCACTGCAAGATGAGAAAATAATTAGTCAACCCATCTGAGAACTCCTACAAATCTACAAAACATTCAGAATGAAAATAAACACAAGTGAAGAAATTTGATATTCGAACATTTACAGGTAGTGGAGGCTCGTATACTAAAAAATGACAAGCTCCAAGCTTATTTGAACAAAGGAGATTCTAACTCCGTGAGCCCCTGAATACCAAGCAAAAACTGAAAAGTATTTGGACTTTATTAATACTTTTTGGCAAATCTCACCATGAAAACCAGAGTCCCGTGCACATCCACATTAGCCTATCAGAAGTAAAACATATGACCAGAAAAATACCTCTAGTCCTTGATTTAAAAAACAAAGGCCTCGACGCAAATATCATTACCATTGCAAGAAATGATTATCACACATAAACATTTCTTAAAGATACATTTTGGGAAAAAAGGCAAGGTGATACACATATTTAGGATCAATGCATAGGAGTCAGATGATGAAAGTCAACCTGTATACAACTCCAATGTTTGGAGTCAAAATCTGAATCTTCTGCACCTACAAAAGTAAATAAACTCTCAGAAACCAAGGACATTACATCCAACATAACTAACTTCAAATAAAAAAACAAGGAAAAATGTGAGACAATGAAAACAAATTGTGCCAGAAGCACAGCAAATAATAACGGTAGAAAAATAATACATGCTTCAAGTAAAAAATGTGGATCAGTATGTTTCATAGGACAAAGTAGCAGGAAAAACATTGTTTCTGGTGCAACAAAAAAGTTCTCGATAGTGACTATGACCCCAAGAGTAGGCACTTGGTTTATGCAAGAAATGATCGTTAGAAGGTTAAACATCCAAATGACCATGTGTTCACCATGAACCACCTAACTCTACGAGTAGAAAACAAGGTCAACAAGGAGAGAATGGGAAAGAATTGCTGACAAAAGGTTCAGAGGGTGACTAAATGTACAAAGACATGCATTAGAAAGTAATTTGGCATATATAACAAGGAGGTGGGATCGATTCGTTAGGTTTAAGAGAGAGTAAACTAATTGAAACAGATAGTCCATCTGAACTCTTCCGGAATACAACTGAAAAAGTTCTCAAAGTTCCGAGAATTAAAACTTGAATCCTGTGATAGTCCATCTACACTCTTCCAGAATACAACTGAAACAGATCTCAAAGTTCCAAGTGAATAAACTTGAATCCCATTATTATGACTAAGATACTTACAGATGTCTCATCAACCAAAATTGAAGGTAATTTCTTCTCTGTTGCAATAACAACACCATTAGCAGCTGCAACCACCGAAACACAAGAATAATGAGACTTTGTAGCAAATGTTCTCCTCTCTATTGTGCAGGTCGCAGGTTACTTAAAGAATGGTGGAAATAGGACAAAATATTACCCACAAGCACCATAATAACGCGTTTTCTGTTGAATTCAGGATAGAGATCCTGATAAGTTTCCTCATCAAAATTTAATTCAAATCCATAAAGCAACCCTTTAAATAATAAACTTGCAGTTTTGAGCTGAATTTAGCCTATTAAAATGCAAAATCTTAAAGCTTGAACTTAAGAAACCCAAACCCTTTAACAAATAAACTTGCAGTTTTGAGCTGAATTTAGCCTATTTAAATGCAAAATCTTAAAGCTTAAACATAAGAAACCCAAACTCATGTCTTTAGCATTTTCTCATGTTCGTAATAACATATATTGCTTTCTCAACTTATGAATGCCATACCCATCCAACATTTCACTTCACCCTCTTAAACTAATGAGGATCCTAATTTGTTGCACTTAATTATATAAATACTGTGCAATTATATCAATAACGTGCAGGGATAAAATTCAAATTTACCTTTAATTCCTAAAGATGTTTGACCAGATCCGACAGCAGTCAATGCATGTTCAATCTGAACGAGTTTTCCTGAAGGGCTCCACAACGATTGGGAAATAACAACACCTAAGCTATACACATTAACTTAAAACAAACATCCATCAAGCCATTAGTGCATACCTGAAAGTAGTGAGAGAAAAGGAATACTGGCTATCGCCCATGATTTCTTGATTTAAACTTTAATATTCGAATAAATAGCTGCAGCATAAACAAAACAAACATAAATTCATACTGACTGTTCCAACAGACAATATTCACATAAGTAAAAAAAAATTGAACTTTCGAAGGCTGACTTAAAGATTTATCGAGACTCTAGAAAAAAAACTAGGTCCTAAGACTCAAAATCGATAATTAGCCTCTGAAATAGATACAGAAATAAATCGAATGGATTACTTTTCATCCAAAAATTATGTCTGAATACCCTCTAAGGACCTAACCAAATGGAAATCTGGTAAATGACCGACGAGGATTAAAACCCAAAGTTAAATATAATTTTCCACTAGACCTAAAAAACACTGAAAGATCAGTGATTAAGTTCTTAGAATAAATGCAAAATACTGAAGATCAAGGGGACAAAATCATACGAAATATTGAAATGCTGCTGCCAAAATGGCTTACAATTTTGCAGAGTAGAATACAGAAGATAGTTTTTGAGACAGTTTTCTTGGGCGAGAAGAACAAACAAATGTTGATCTTAAGCCCATGAAGTTGGCCACAAATAATGGGCCTATTCTATTGAGTACAATTAGGGGTGTGCAATCGGTCTATTCGGTTACCGACCGAACTGAATAGACTTATAACCGATTTAACCGATTTTATTTTCAAATAACCGATTTTATTTTTAATGTTCATATACAACTTAAATTAATATATATATTAATTCGGTTAATTCGGTTTAACCGAATTTTTCAAATTAAAACCGAAAACCGAACCAAATTAACCGAATTAACCGATTGTCTAAAATTTCAAAACCGAACTTCCGAATTAACCGAACCGAATTTCCGAATTAATTCTGTTCGTTCGGTTAATTCGGTTTAACCGAAATTTTGCACCCCTAAGTACAATATGTTATTCTGTATTATATAAGTTAAAATTTATATTTTAATATTAAAGAATAATACTTTATAACTATTTATAGAATATAAAATTTATAGCTTTATAGATTATACAATTTTTTGTATGTGGATTATTTTTTTCTTTCTTTTTTTCCTTTAAAGAGGAATAAATTATTATTTTTGAAATCATCAGCATCGATTCACAAAACTTTCAAATTATTCCTATAAAATGAAATTGTGTTTGAAAGTGAAGATATTATTAAAAATGGTAACATTTTGCACATCGCGTGGCCTAATGGTTAAGGCGCTCGCCTCCGGAGCGGGAGATTGTAGGTTCGAGTCCCATCGCGATCGTTCACCGGTCACGATATTTTTGAACTTCTTCAACTCCAAAGTTATTTTTGAAAAATCCAACGGCCAGAATTAAGGGTGACGGACCTCTGTCAAATTTTGACCAATACTAGCAAAATTTCAATTCAGCTATCTACAAAATATGAACATATTAGAACAGACCCAGATCGAAAAAGGTATAGACTTTTGGCATAACGTTAGCAGGTTCCATCAACAAATAAATCTTCCACAAGGGAATCATCTAATTTCCAGTCATTACTCGTTAATGGCTTAAATTTCATGTTTTGTATATATGATCATCAACTCTCAAATAGACAAGGTAAGTATCGATACTAATATCCCATTGACGTACTACTATTGCACAGGGCACATGAGAACTAGTTCATAAATAAGGGTAATTTCAAACCCAAAATCCTGAACTTCCAGATACTGTGGAAGATATGGTCTAGCAGATGATGCTCAGCCACGAACATGACAAGGAACAACAAGAAGCGCTGAATGTTTAGTCAACGTCCAAGGTAAAAGAATGCCTAGAGGTGATAAAATATATTCGGATTTACAGATATAATGCATAATTCAAAATACAAACTAACAGTGTATAAATGATACATCCACTGTCATCTTTTTGACAACAAAACGAGTACCGGAGCTGAGGGTCGGTTTAACATTTGGAGATTGCAGCATGTCCAATTGTTTGCAGGCAATCTAGAAGCAAAAGACTGGACAGCGTCCAACTCCTCCCTACAAAATAATGGAATCATATTTTAGAAGATGAATAATTATTTTAATAAAATCCAAGAAATTGTGAACATATTGTTACCTTCCACCAGAATGTCCCACATAGACCACTAAACTAATGAGGCCTCCAGGTGCAAGTATTTTTTCTGCGGCTTCTAATGCAAGGAGCGTCGTTTCTGACTGGGTTTTAATCCTTTTGTCTCCTCCTGGAAGGTAACCCAAGTTGAATGCAACTAACCTAAAGAGCGAGGTAAAATCACAGTCAAATTGATGTTCACATCATTCAAATTTTTTCATAACAAAGTTGTAAAAATACCTCACTGAAACACCCTGGGGAACAATTTCTTCCATTTTGGTATGGCAAAGGGCATACAGTTCTACAAGGTCTCTCTGCATTGCAACAAAAAAATCTCAAACTGGGTTTCTTAAGAGAGACCAAAGAGTAAAGATAAAACCAAACATCAACTACATACCAAAACAGATTGTCAGAGCTAGCTCACACATAGCATCATTTTTTAACAAACGTGAAAAGAGAATAAATGAGTTTGCAACTTCTTTGCACAACAAATTCAAGGCACAAAACTTGGCAGAGGGCTAACAATGGTTTTTGCTCTGTCTCTGCCAAAATTTCTGAGCAATGTACACAAGAAACCACTCCAAATTACCAGCTGAAAATATTCCTATTTTGTTCCATAAGATAAACGACCAGCCAAGACAAACTAATTTGCCTAGTCGTTCAAACAAAAAATTTTCCTGACTCATGGAATGGATTGGGCACTACCAAGTTGTTGACAGCAGGATCATCTGCTAACAAAGTGGATATGCACAAAACAGACCATAGCGTGACATGTCACATGCATAGCAAAGTTTAGCATTAATACACATAAAACACACGATACAACATATCACAACCATAGAACACCAGCAAAAATCACATGTTCCCACACAATAACATTGCATATAGTTCAACTATAACCCACACCAGTTCTAAGCTGCATTTCCTAAGTCGAGCCAAACCATTGTTCATTATCAACAACTATTGACTTGGACCAGAATGCCAAAAAAAAATTAATAGATACAAAATGGCAGTCATCATGTACCAATCGTATAGGGATCAATAGTGGGCTTATCATCAAATACACAAACACAAAATAACCTCATCAGGGCTGACGGACTGATCCAACAAAGAAGAAGTGCTTTCCAAAGCATTTTTTTGAAGGTCCATTGCATAAACACGACCTCTGTGCGTTCTATCACCAATCAATTTTAGCAAAGCTAAAGTATCAAATCCATTGCCACAGGTGGCATCTACAACCACATCTCCTTTTCGAACTACATTCTTCCATATCCTAATATAAGAAAAACCATCAAATTCAGTATCAGGTAATAAGAAAGACAGTATAATTAGCAAAAAAAAAATCCTAGCTCCAATGCTTCCCAGATTATTTTTAGCCAAATTCAAGTATACAAATTATTCTGTTCTAACTAAGATTGTGATTTGGCTAGTAAATTTGCCGCCCCCCTAGCTCTTATTCAACCGGAGAATCAATAAATGCCTACAAGTGAGCAACTTCAGTGGCCTTCTTCTTGCCGAATATGTATCCAGTCACAACATCTTCTAATCCTGAATTATGACCCAAAAACTGCCAAAAATTAGAAAAAGAAACCTAGAAATTAAGAACAATCCTTCAATGCCAACAAGGAGAACCTGAATGGAAGGAATCACGGGGTTGGGGAATTGAAGCGTGAAAGTTATCCTTGGATGTGGCAACGTAGTCTTGTGCAATGGAATTCGTAAACATGGAAACTTTCCTAGGTTTTTGCTGTAATTTGGAAGAAAAATTCGGTGAAGGGGTGGAGAAGAAGAATCTGAGGCAGTTCTGTAATATAATGAATCTTTCAGGCAGTGATGAAACAATGGAATTTGGGTACGCTCCAATGGAAACCATACTTTCGTCTTCAAAATGAGAGTACTATGCAACGGAAACCGTGATGAACCTGAGAAATTAGATTAATTTTAAATATACGGTGAGTTCATCCAAGGCTATATTTATATATATAAAAAATATATTTGTTAATAAATTTAGTTGAAAATTATTATTTTTAATAAATCGAGATGAAGATATCTCGTAAATATAAATCTTTGTGACAATGAGAAATTTAACACCGCCTAAACTAATATAGTAATATATTCAAATATAAAACATTAAAAAACAATTAGAAATGTTAATTTTTTAATAAGTCAGTAAGATATATATAGTTTTTAATTATCTAACGCTTTATCATGGATAAACGAGAAAAATCGATCAGGTTAAATGGTACAGCTTAACAAAACATTGAATTACCTACCCTTCACGAATAAAAATCAAAGCTTCGTATTTTTTATTAATATTAATACGTAATCAAAAAATAGACTGATTTTAAATAATTAAAATGGAGGATCATAGAATCTCTCTAAATTTTGCTCACATGAAGCATAATTTGTATAAATATGGTGGCCATTTGAAGCAACGATAACTATGCAAATACAGAATTTCTTATTCATCTTGAGTCATGGTAGTAGCGATGATTATTAAAATTGTAACCACCATTTCTACAAAACTAGCTCTTACAACATTAATCTCCACACGACCTGGTGAAAATCAGGTCCGACTACAACGAAAGACAGGACAAAAAAACACCAACACAGCAACTAGCCACTTAAGCTTCATTGAGGGCAAGAACTCCCGGAAGCATTTTCCCCTCGAGAAGTTCCAAGCTGGCACCTCCTCCAGTCGAAATATGGCTCATCTTGTCTGCAAGACCAACCTTCTCGACTGCAGCAACAGAGTCGCCTCCTCCGATGATCGTGGTCACTCCCTTTCCACTGAGTTCTGCTAGTTTCTTGGCAATAGCCTGGAAAAGAAAATCAGAAGCACCAGATAGATACCAAAAGCAGTGATTTTGTAGCCGGACGATAGAACACGACAAGGACATCAAAGAAAAATAGGGTGTTGAGTCAGAACCAGATAAAGTACAACTCGATTTAAACCTGTATGTTAACATCGCAGGTTATTTTGGTCAATTAACAGACCCAGCTTATTAGGAAAGGTTCTAATATTTTTCAGGCAATCCTATCAGGCCCAAAACAATATTTTTATATTCTCTCAATATATTTTTATAGTTCAGTGTGACTGAAAAAAATACCAACTCTATATTTCTTCATTTCTTTTTCAATTTCAAAATAAAATATATAAAAATAAACCAGACAGTCCAAAGCCGGACAGATTTATAACATGATGGGCTAATTTGAAACCAACGCAATAGAGAATCCGGCTATAACCTGATCTATCGGGGGGACACCCTTGAACAAAATCCAATATATAGTGTTGTTTATCACTCAAATAGAAATTTCAAGTCATACCTCTGTTCCAGCAGCAAATTTGTCAAACTCAAACACACCCATAGGTCCGTTCCAGATGATCGTCTTGGTGGTATCTAGAGCTTCACCAAACGATTTGATACTATCAGGTCCGATATCCAAGCCCATCCAACCATCAGGGATTCCAGATGCCGGAACAACCTTAAAAAAAAAAAAGAAACATTTTATTCCTCGAGGATATTGGTACAAATGCTCTTCAACCGCAACCATTTTCAATGTTAACCACCAGAGCAAGGTAAACAATCGAAATGTAAGATAATGCAATGGCCGCTTTGATGGTAATTTGTGTCAGTGAAATACAAAACTATCCAAATGCAGATAAAATTAAATTCACCTGCTACACAAAAACTGCCTACCTTGCAGTTAGCATCAGCAGCGAACTTGTCAGCAACAACCACATCAGAAGGTAGCAGGATAGAAACCCCTTTTGCCTTAGCCTTCTCCAAAAGTGAAGTAGCCAGATCAAGCTTGTCTTCCTCTACAAGTGAGGATCCCACAGCATATCCTTGAGCTTTGTAGAAGGTAAAGATCATTCCTCCACCCAGTAAAAGAATGTCCACCTTTTGTAACAGTGACTCTATAACACTGATTTTGGTGGATACCTTTGAGCCACCAACAATTGCAGCAAAAGGCTTCTTGGGGTTGGTCACAGCCCCAACTAGATAGTCAAGCTCCTGAAAACAAAATCAAGAATATAATGGCTAATGCTCGTACCATTTTAAAATAAGAATCACCAACAATTATGAGAAGGAAATGTTGCTTCTTAACCTGAATAGAAGTCAAAGCATAAAATTACTAAACAAGTTTTTATTCGACAGTAGACAACATCAGACTGTTTAAAGAGACTATATTGACAAATAAACATTGAAATCAATGGCTCTATCAAAATATGGACGACAGCTTCAATACATCTAAACAGAAAGTTCAAATGACACAAACCTTCTGCATAAGGAATCCGGCAACAGAAGGTTCCAAATACTTGGCCACTCCCTCTGTTGAAGCGTGGGCTCTATGAGCAGTTCCAAATGCATCATTAACATACAAATCTGCTAGTGACGCAAGCTTCTTTGCAAACTCGGGATCATTCTTTTCTTCTTCTTTGTGAAACCTGACATTCTCCAGAAGAAGAACACCTCCCTCAGGCAACCCCGCTACCAACTTCTGAACTTCTTCACCAACACAGTCATTAGCCATCTTGACCTAGAAATATTTAAAAAAAATAAGATAAGATAATCAAAAAACAACTTTGCACAAGAGATAGATCGCCTTTTAAAACTTAAGGACCAGCATACCTCGACTCCAAGAAGTTCAGAGAGTCTAGGAACAAGAGGCTTCAAACTGTACTTTGGAGTCACGCCTTTTGGGCGCCCCTGAAACCCATGTTAATGTTATTAATCACTTCTTATCATAAAAGCATCTCTATACAATAGTTTCTAACATCACTACATTACACATTTTATCATCAGGAGACCCTTCAACTTTCCTTCCATCTATCAATCTCCACAAGATATTCACATTGCAAAGTTAACAGGAAAAGAATGGCATAGCACATGGATAAGAATCTATGAATCATCGATAAACTTCTATCAGAAACTCGAACAACAAACTCATCACAACATTACAATCCTTAGGGCATCTCAAACCCTAGGGATTCTTCTCCAACGGAGCTGCGCTATATATATAAAGATCTAAACTTCAAGCCCGTGCAACATCAAATAAAAAAAAAGGAAAGGCAAAAATATTTGCATTGGACAGATAAAACTGCTTAATCCAGGATGACAAAAAGTCATAAAAACTTCTAAATAAATCATCCACCACTGATCTAATTATCAAAAAAATGGTAAATCCATCCAGGAGAGGAAAAAACTTGATAACACGTACGAGGTGTGAGGAGAGGATGACTCTGGCACCATGTCCAATCAAGTACTTGATTGTGGGGAGGGCAGCTCTAATTCTGTTATCATCGGTAATATTGAAGTTATCATCCAAAGGCACGTTCAGATCCACTCTGACAAAAACTCTTTTTCCCTTCAGATCGGCTTCTTTCAACGATCCCACGCTCTTCTTCGTCGCCATTTCTTCAATTCACACAACAAATCATTAAAAAAAACACAAAATCAACAGCTAAAATTATAAAACGAACAAATTATACCTGAAAATATGAATATAATTTATAAGATGATCAGATAACGGAGCTTACGCTGATAGTACCAACTGGAGAGAGATCGATTCCTTTGCAATGTTTATGATATTGTAAAGAGATTACGAGAATGCAGATTGAAAGATCGAGAACGCTTTGTCGCCTTTTATATATCAGAGAACGGGGCGTAGGTTGAGCTGGCGGCCCGTAATGCGCACTCTCTTCCCGTTCTGTAAATTGACATAATAGCCCCTGGAGTGTGTTTCAGCATCAAACTAGCATCTTCGTTTATTCCACCCACCACGTACTTTTTTTCTTTTCTTTTTTTTAAAAAAAAAAACTAAGAGGGAGATTTAATCCGAGAAAACCGACTATTCCAATAAGAGATGAAATCACTGGGCTACAAGCCCGGTCTCGTTTAGACCTTTTGTTTAATACTTCATTGTATAATTTGTTAGAAAAATTGCTAAAACCAGTAGCATAAAAACAAACTTGTAGAGATAAAGTAATAACCGAAACAAGTGTGATGTTTACAGTATAACTATTATGTAAAAGAAAACAAAACCAAACCGAGGCCTGTAGCATGTACAGTTTCCTTTGTTGGAAATTTTAATAAAAATTTAAAGTTTGAATAAAAAATTGTGTCTCGTGAATGTGGGAGTGTCTTTTGGCTCTCCACATTCTTGAGTTAATTGAAGAGTTTTGACTCTTCATATTCTTGAGTTAATGGGAAGATTAATTGAGTTAATTAATCTTCCATGACTCTTGGTGTGCATTTTGGGGCTTATAAATAGTGGGTTCATTTCCTCATTTCAAGTACATGAAATTTTCTCTCTTTCAAGCTCTCTCTTGCATTACATATTGTTATCTTTCCATTTGGCCTCTCGTAAAATCTCGGTGATAAAGTAAAGGTACGTTTTCAGTTCGCCGTAGTAGTGTCTCGTGCTAAGTCACTGCTGGTTGTTCCGTTGTATCCTGGGAAACAGACGTCCGCTGAAACCTCGAAGCACATACCGGAGAGGGCGAATCTGTTTTAAGGAAACTGTACATGCTACAGGCCTCGGTTTGGTTTTGTTTTCTTTTACATAATAGTCATACTGTAAACATCACACTTGTTTCGGTTATTACTTTATCTCTACAAGTTTGTTTTTA
>NC_133312.1:2448498-2516302 GCF_012295235.1 Primulina huaijiensis | reverse complement strand
GATTCATATTCACCTCCACGATCACTTCTTAGCACCTTAATTTTATTGCTAAGTTGATTTTCAACTTCACTCTTATATTGGACAAATTTGTCAATAGCTTCATCCTTACTTTTGAGGAGATACACATAACAAAATTTTGTGCTATCGTCAACAAAAGTAATGAAATATTTATTTCCACCACGAGTTTGTACACCTTTTAAATCACATACATCACTGTGAATTATATCAAGTGGTTCGCTATTTCTTTCAATAGTTCGAAAAGATGATCTCTTTAGTTTTGCCTCAACACAGGTTTCACATTTGTGTTGTTTATCAATTTGGAATGCAGGAATGCTTTTCATGTTAATTAGTCTACGAATTGTATCATAATTAACGTGTCCAAGTCTACCATGCCATAAACAAGAAGACTCAAGTAAGTAAGCAAATGCATTAACTTTATTCATCACAGGCTTAATAGCCATCACATTGAGTTTGAATAAACCATTACAAACATACCCTTTGCCAACAAACATTCCACTTTTCGACAAAACCACCTTATCTGACTCGAATACAATGCGGAAACCATGCTTGTTAAGAAGCGACCCTGACACCAAGTTCTTGCGGATGTCAGGCACAAACAGCACATTGTTCAAAGTCAGTTCTTTTCCAGATGTCATCTTTAGGATAACTTTCCCTTCACCCTTGATCTCCGAAGTGGCGGAATTTCCCATGAATAACTTTTCCCCATTCATAGATTCCTCAAGAGTAGCAAACATCTCCTTGTCGGAGCAAACATGGCGAGTGGCACCAGTGTCGATCCACCACTCCCTTGGATTAGAACCCACCAGATTAACCTCTGATATTACAGCACAGAGATTCATGTTCGAAACCTCATGAGCAATGTTCTCTACCACATTCGCCTCTCGGTTTCTCTTCGGCTTCTTACACTCAGATGCCTTGTGACCCATACCATCACAATTGTAGCATTTTCCGGAGAACTTTTTCTTCGAAATGCCTCCCTTGGGTCCCATGTTCAACCTTTTGTTGGAAAAGGAAAATGTTCTCTTTTTCGAGCTTTGACCATGCTCGACAACATTTGCCTTAGCAGCAATAGGAGAAAACAATCGTCTTTCCGCGCTCTTATTGTCTTCCTCGATACGAAGTCGAACAATGAGCTCTTCAACATTCATCTCCTTTCGCTTGTGCTTCAAGTAATTTTTGAAATCCTTCCAAGCTGGTGGTAGCTTCTCAACAATAGCGGCTACTTGGAATGATTCGCTCAAAGTCATCCCCTCACCGTGAATCTCGTGAAGAATCACTTGGAGTTCTTGAACTTGGCTGATAACCAGCTTTGAATCCACCATTTTAAAGTCCAAAAAACTACCAACAAGAAATTTCTTGGCCCCGGCATCCTCGGTTTTGTACTTTCTGTCAAGAGATTCCCACAGTTCTTTAGCCGTTTTCTTTTCGCAAAACACGTTGTAGAGCGAATCGGCCAATCCGTTTAGTACATAGTTTCGGCATAAGAAATCAGAATGATTCCATGCCTCAACCGCACTAACAGATTCAACATCTCCCTCACCCTCGTTGAGTTTAGGAGCCTCCTTAGTAAGGAATCTTGCCAGGTTCAGCATCGTCAAGTAAAACAGCATCTTCTGCTGCCACCTTTTGAAGTCCACACCAGTGAACTTCTCAGGTTTGTCACCGTGACTGGCTGGAACAGTAACCGCAGCAGCACGTGGGGAACCATGAGGGACAACTTGAGGAGGGACAACATGACCAGTTTCCCTTTGCACACTGGTTTCAGTAGCCATATCTGAAACAACACGTAATGAGTAATCTGTTTTAAGATTGTTAGAAAAATTGCTAAAACCAGTAGCATAAAAACAAACTTGTAGAGATAAAGTAATAACCGAAACAAGTGTGATGTTTACAGTATGACTATTATGTAAAAGAAAACAAAACCAAACCGAGGCCTGTAGCATGTACAGTTTCCTTAAAACAGATTCGCCCTCTCCGGTATGTGCTTCGAGGTTTCAGCGGACGTCTGTTTCCCAGGATACAACGGAACAACCAGCAGTGACTTAGCACGAGACACTACTACGGCGAACTGAAAACGTACCTTTACTTTATCACCGAGATTTTACGAGAGGCCAAATGGAAAGATAACAATATGTAATGCAAGAGAGAGCTTGAAAGAGAGAAAATTTCATGTACTTGAAATGAGGAAATGAACCCACTATTTATAAGCCCCAAAATGCACACCAAGAGTCATGGAAGATTAATTAACTCAATTAATCTTCCCATTAACTCAAGAATATGAAGAGTCAAAACTCTTCAATTAACTCAAGAATGTGGAGAGCCAAAAGACACTCCCACATTCATGAGACACAATTTTTTATTCAAACTTTAAATTTTTATTAAAATTTCCAACATAATTTTCATTCAAATTGGAGGGAAAAAATTATGAATTCTTTTTATAATTTTGCTCACTTAATATGAATTCTTTTTGTAATTATGTATGTCCTATAGTTTTAACAGTTGGGACAAATTCAAATTTAAACTTAAATAAATTATAGGTTTAATATTTTTTTGAAAACATTTATATATGTTTCGACAACTTATAGTTCATCTCACACCAAATTATGAAAGTTGGGAGGAGGTTTTGATTCAAAACTCTATAGTAACAAAATTCAATCATCCAGCCTTAAAAAAAAAAAACAATATCCGTACAAATATTTTAAGAACACTTTTTAATTATAAATGGTAAAAGAATTCACCAATTTTCTCACAATATTCCAACATCATTAAGATGTTTAAAAAAACAATTCTCTATAATGACTATGCATGGAATTAATTAATTTAAAATTAAAACCTCCGAATTGTGACTTACAATACAGTTAATTTATACTTATATTGCAAATTAAGGAGGTACAAAAATAATTAGCGTTGAAAACATAAGAATAAAACTAATACGTCACTGCTAGAGGTGTGGACGAACTGAATCGAGTCGAATATTAATGAAAATTTAATGTTCGAATATGGTTCGAGTTGTATATTCGAGCTCGATTCAAAGCTTGAAAATTTTAAATTTTTTTGCTCGCGTTCGACTCGAAATATCCGAACTTATGTGCCAGCTATTTGAATTATTACTCGGATATAAAATTTGAGGATGAAAATTCGAAAGCTTGAAACGTCCAAAAAATTCGAAATATGTATATATTTAATATTTAATAATATTATATTAATAAAATATTAAAACTCGAGAACGATACACAAAATATTTTCGACTTGAGTTTTGACCGAAAAAAATTCAAACATGTTTGATTTCGGTTCGAGTTTGATGAGTTTTAATATAATCAAATATTTATTAAATCGGCTCAAAAAAACTCACGATCCCTTTCCACCTTTTAGTCACAATGCATGCTTGTTGGCTAGTTTATTCTTGCTTGCTTTTGTCGTTAGCAAAATATTAAATTAATCATCTTAGGAGTAGCATATAATGTTGACTCAAAAATGAAATTATAATATAATGTTATATGTTCCACTACACCAAGTCATTAGTCACGCCCCTCAAATAAAAATACAAATTTATCATTTTTGGATTTTTTTTTAAAAAAAAGAGAGATTATTTATCATTACAGTAAATGAACCAGATAACGATTTTATTTGAAATCTATACTTCAAACCATTCTCCAATTCAATTCAGATAATTTCATCTAAAATTAACCTAAAACAGTTTTAGTTCAACATTGTATTATAATCGTGTTTTTGTAAAATAGTAAATCGCACTTTATGTTCAAATTTTGGATATTTTCGGCATATTTCAACATTTTAGAGACCCGGGTTCTTTCTCTGAAATATATAAATCATATTTTTTTTATTTTTCAAGTAATTAGTTTGGTTATGATTTTATATATAAAAAAGAATTTTCTCCAGGATTTGATTTAATTAAATCTTTTACATATAAAATTATATAATAATTAAATTGAAATGTAATTTATCATATTTCTAACCGTTAGTTGAGAAAAATATGAAAAAATTTGATGAGAAAAGATTAAAATTACTAACGCGTACATAAAATCAAATTTACATATCTTTATAACGGAAGGACAATTTTATTTGGGGGTTGTCCGCTAGTAAGCTCAACTATTTATTATACTAGTGCACCGACGCACGTATTGCGTGCTTGTATAATATTTTTTTATAATTCATTTGATTTATATTTAAATGAGGATCAAAATATAATTATAAGAAATAGTGATGGACTACACTGTAATTTTGATATATAAATTTAAAAATAAGTTGAAAAATAAAATAATAAAAAAATAATCTCAGTAAGAATTGAATATATAACATAAATCCAAAAAACAATGACTCTATCCGCTAAACTACATATAACTTGCATTAAAATTTTAACATTTTATTAATATATATAATTATTAAAACAGACCATGACACCAAAATTAGTTACTCTAAGTGTCTCAACTTTAATAAAATAGTATAGATATAACTAGTAAAAAAATACACACGCGTTATATATGTTATTATTATTTTTAATTTAATCAAATAATACGAAAAAATTAATACGAAATTATTTTCAATTTATAAGAGTTGTTCGATTTAAAAGAGAAATTTTGTTTAGAATTTTTTCTATGCAAAATATGAAGTGACTTAGAAAAATTTTTAATAAGATAAGAAAGGTATTTATGGAATTAAATATTTTGATGTCCTGTAAAATAGTTATTCTAAAGATGTCACACTTAATAATATAGTATAGATAGCATAGATATAAATATTGATAAAAGAATATTAGATATATCATTATATAATAACTACCGGGGCTGATAAAATATCAAGCGGGATTGTGATTCAACAAGAAAAATGGAATATGTACAACATGAACATATATTCTACTACATTTCCTCGATTACAAAGCGGAACGCATCGCGTACACAATACATATGGTTAAAAGAATCTATTAGGACGATGCCTATACGTTTACACTGAAACTGCAACAACTTTTTCATCGAGGGCAAGGACACCCGGAAGTTCTTTGCCTTCCAAAAGCTCCAAACTGGCACCACCACCAGTTGATATGTGGCTCATTACATCAGCAACTCCAACTTTCTCAACCGCTGCAACCGAGTCGCCACCTCCAATAATTGTCGTCACTCCCTTCCCGCTAAGTTCAGCCAGCTTCTTTGCGATGGCCTGCAAACAAATTCGCATTCAGAACCAATGATTTTTTATTCTCTTTGAAAAAAAGTAAAGTCGTTTGCTTTAACAAAACTTGGAGAGTCGTATACGGTGTCATTTATATTTTAAAAGGGATATAGCTGCGAGTGTATACCACTATACTAATAATTATAAGTAGCGGTAATAATGCAAGTCAATATTTTACATACTGCACCAATTCAATGCCAAATTTCAATAATTTGCCAGAGTCAGTCATCCACACAGTATAGAAGGGAATTTTGCTGGCCAAACACTTGTTTTAAGAATTTTAGTGTCATATTGTCAGAGGTGTGTACTATCATGTAGCCAACGTAAAGAGTCTCAAAAACACTGAGGTTCTTCGGCCAAGAAATTACAGGTTTTAAACAGGATGTTGATTTTGTACTACTTTTTATCAAGATAGGTATGGAATTCACAATCAGTAGCAACAACTGTAAATTCTGGTTGCACTGGTTTACAAGGGCTAACAGAAAAGCTTGAGATCATGGAAACATATATTATAGTTGGATTACCTCAGTGCCAAAGGCAAACTTTTCAAACTCGAACACTCCCATTGGGCCATTCCAAATAACAGTTTTTGTAGTCTCTAAGGCTTCACTGAATGTCTTGACAGAATCCGGTCCTATATCCAATCCCATCCAGCCATCTGGGATGCTGGATGCTGGCACGACCTGCAAAATTCAATCACTATTTCAAGTCCCAATTGTTATGCATCTTTCAAAGATCAAGAGGGAGTTTCCCTTCTCGTTGTTTCTTTCTTCATAGTTGGGATCAACATTGGAAACAGAATAAATGGCATCGAGAGCAAGAATCATCTAAAGATTTCCGAGTCAGAACTTAGAGGTCGAGGAAAAGAACCTTGGATTCAGCATCGGGGGCAAACTTGTCTGCTATAACCACGTCAGTAGGCAGCAAGAGACTCACTCCATTGACCTTGGCCTTCTCAAGTAGCGATGTTGCAAGACCTAGCTTGTCTTCTTCTACAAGGGACGATCCTACTGACAGTCCTTGTGCTTTGTAAAATGTAAAGATCATTCCTCCACCCAAAAGCAAGATGTCACATTTTTCAAGAAGTGATTCAATCACTCCAATCTTGGAAGACACCTTCGAACCGCCAACAATGGCAGCAAATGGTCTCTTTGGGCTCGAAACAGCCCCAACTAGATAGTTAAGTTCCTAAAGCAGTAAATGCATAACAAAAGTTAGATGGAAAATAAATTTAACTTCTAAACTAGAAAAATACTCGATGATAATCTGTAAATGTAAAGAATGTGTCAGCTAAAAAAATGTAAAGAATGTGTGAATAAAACAAGTCTAACTTTCTGTAAAAGGAAACCAGCAACAGAAGGCTTCAAGAACTTTGTAACTCCTTCAGTAGAGGCATGTGCTCTGTGTGCAGTACCAAATGCATCATTCACAAAAAGATCTGCCAATGAGGCAAGCTTCTTTGCAAACTCAGGTTCATTCTTCTCTTCCTCTTTGTAAAACCGAACATTCTCAAGCAGGAGGACACCACCGTCGGGGAGTGAAGCCACCAATTTTTCAACCTCAGGACCAATACAGTCATCAGCTTTTACAACCTGATTCAATATACCCCAACAGATCATTAAAAAAGGATACAATTACTCTTAGTAGCCTCTGGAAAAAACTTATACGCAGTAATGTTTCACTTCAAATTCTATCCCTTCTATCAATTTTTTTCTTTTTTTGGCCATAAATATGGATACCTGAATCCCAAGCAATTCAGATAGCCTGGGAACAAGGGGTCCAAGACTGTACTTAGGAGTGACACCCTTTGGCCGTCCCTGAGAAACCACGAACAAACAGTAAGAGTGACATTCCAGACATCCACATAATAAAACAATTTCACAGACATAGATATTCAAAATCCCTTGAGCTCAAAACAATATGGAAACACGTCCTATTTTCTTCGTTTTCAATGCCACTTAAATCATCAGAAACCAACCCAAAAAAAAGACTTTGGTTGTAATAACATCATACAATTGACAAATGGGAAATCAAATTCAAAAACTATGTTGAGGCGGCAAGGATTACATTGTGGTAACCAAGGACACCAAAAACAACTAGTCCCCGTTGATATGATTACAATAATGTCTATAACAACGTAAATCAAAGTCAAATTAAACCCATAAACGAATAATTCAACATTCAGTCAATATGAAAATCGAGAATCATAATAACTCACTCACCAAGTGACTGGAAAGAATGACTTTCGCACCATTGTTAATCAAGTGTTTTATCGTCGGGACAGCAGCTCTAATCCTAGTATCATCAGTAATGTTTTGATTTTCATCAAGTGGCACATTGAGGTCAGCCCTCACAAACACCTTCTTTCCCTTGAGGTCAGCGGATGTGAGGTCACCCACGCTCTTCTTCGCCATGGAAGCAACACCCCTCACCGGCTTGGCCGACGGATTGTTGAAAGATCGCAATTTAGTGGCAATGTGATGACTAAATAACGGGTCCACGGCGGCGGCGGCGAAGCCCAGACGACTTGGCGGGACGTTTCCGAAGAAACGGGTCGTGGGGGCACTGAGAGAAGCCCTGATTGTGGATGATGAAGACTTGGGAATGCTGCAGAAAGCAGGAGAAGCTGGTGTCGCCGCCATTAGCACTCCCCCTGCGTGTGTGCTCGGGGAATGAGGAATAAAGTGAGCGAGGTGGGTTATGTGTGGATATTAGTTTCACTCTTATCGTGCAGTTTGAGGTAGGCGAAGTTATATGGTGTGAAGCTCGTTCTTTGGTCTTTCGCTTATCTTGTATTTACTTATTTTATCTTCTCCTTCTCTTTATCTTATTGGCCAATAGTACACACATACATAAGCACAACCATCTCACCACAAAAACTTCAAACACGAGTAAACGGTCTCACGGGTCATATTTTGTGATACATATATCTTATTTGGATCATCCATGAAAAATATTACTTTTTATTGTGAATATCGATAGGGTTGACCCGTCTCACAGATAAAGATTCGTGAGAACGTCTCACAAGAGACCTACTCAAATTTATTTTCAATATAATAAATTTATTTATTCAGAATATGATATTAATATTTTTTGAACCAACGGTTTATGACATTTTAAAAGTTTTCATTTATGTTAGTATTTGGATAGAAAGATTTATTTGACGTTTCAATTTCATTTCAGTGTATTAATTAGTTCAAAATTAAAATGAATGATTTGAAATTTTTAGTTCAACACAACTTTTAAGGTTTCTTGTTTCATGTATCTTTGGTTGGTTGTTTCCTATTTTCCATTCTATATTCAAATAGTTAATTAAATTAATTTAAGGGCGACCAGAAGCATCAAGCAATTCATGAAATGTATCAGGAAATGCAATCAAATTGTTAATGCTACATGTATATGTAGCAGACTGAAAAATATTGTCTTCATGAACATGCACTAACTAAATTCTCTGGACTCAAAGGAGTGAATTTTTTCAGACATATTAAATGTTACGTTACCATAACTCCACTGAAAACAGTTAGAAAAACAAGTCCACGAAAACAAAGCAGGTTTTCTTCACAGGCTACAGCTTGCTGGCAGGAATTCCAGCTGGTTCAGCACACGATCGTTTCTCCACAGCCCGGGATAGTTGCTTGACTGCCTCCTTGGGGAGGTGGCGTGGCTGGCTCAACCATAGCCCTCCATCTACAACGAGGGTCGTTCCATTTATATACTTACCTACATGTACAATTCAGAGTCGTTACCTTGGGAACAAAAGGTTATCAAGAAATTGGCAGTTTATCCTCTGGAAGTTATTTCTGATAGCACATTTGTATCCACCGCGATCAAGTGGCATGGATTTATATCCTATTAAGTCAATAAGAATATAAACGTAAGTTCCAAGATTACGCACCAGCGACAGAGGCAAGATATATAGCAGCCATTGCAATATCCCACTTCTCACCAACTTTATAAAGCGGCACAGATTCAGCCCCTCCATTGTTGATTTCTTTAGGTAGAAGTTTACTCATACCTGTGGTATCTCCTATAGGTCCAGGTGCAACCCCGTTAACTCTGATATCATAGTCCGTACCCCATTCAAGAGCTAAATTTCTTGTGAGGGCATCAACGGCAGCCTAGAGATAGAAGTTGCTAACTTGATAAGTATTCAAGAAAGCCAAAGTGTTTGAACAGATCGGATGAAAATCAGAGACCTTAGCTGCAGATACATGGATTTGATACCAAGATGCCGTGTAGTGTAAAGTGGCGCTGATGTTTAGTATAAATCCGCCAGTGGATGAGTCCTTTCCCGGTCCACCTTTCTTGAGATATTTAAGTGCTTCGTGGCACATAGTAAATGTTCCAACTGAATCAATATCCATCACTGCATATATGGATATAACCAAGTAGTTTTGAAGCTTTTCTCAAACATAAACAAAATACAGAATGCTTTTCTGTGATTTATGACAGAAAAAATTAGAATCAAGAATCAAAAGGTGTCTGAAACGTCAACCAAGGTCGCCAATTGGCGAGCACCTTTCAATTTGAGTCATCGTCGAAGGGAATTTCCCTCGAACTTTGCACATGGACGAACGGTCTATCGTACGCGTTTTCAAGCAGGAATTACGGTTGATTTGATTCAAAAGCTTATTAGCCTTATTTTGTGTAAAAACTTGCAGGGAAGTGAGTGATGATTAAGTGGAATTCTTTGTGGTAACAGATTCGGTTTGGTCAGGCCGACTGCCAAGATACCAATTATCCATCCTTAAGACAATATATCGCTCGCGGTCAGATTATCAGTAACCGCACGAAAGCTATGACACAACTATCATTTTCCGACACAGCAGCAATACAAACATTATGATTATGCATTTGATGAACAGTTGAACGCTTAAAGCTCAATTCTCAGAAGGTTAAAACAAGATGAATGAAAAGTGGAAGCCAAAGCCAGACCAAACCTGTTTTAAAACCATTAGGCGAAAGATTTTCGGCGGCAACGAGGAAATTTCCAGCAGCTGCGTTCACAAGAATGTCCAGCTTTCCAAACCTCTCTACAGTTGCCTCCACCACTCTCCGAGCATCTTCCTGCTTCCGAACATCCCCTTCGAATCCAACAGCCTGAATCCCTTAATAAAATCAAAGCAAACTGCTAAACCACACATTAAAGAATTACAGCCATGGCGGAGATCATTGATCAGAAAAGGAAGTATTTTTACAGGGATACCAAGGGATTGGAGCACGGAGACGGCGTCGTGGATGACGTTCTTGCGGCGGCCCATGATAGCAACGGAGGCCCCGTGTTTACCGAACTGGGTAGACAGCTCGAAACCGATTCCCGACCCGCCTCCCGTCAACAGAGCGACTTTTCCTTTGAGAATATCTGGCCTGAATGGAGACTCCATTTCCAAATTCTTGTTGGATGACACTAATACACAGCTCATTTAAATGAATCTGTAAATAGCTTCGTTCCTGTTGGCTGTCTGCCGGCCTATAATTCAACACGTTCGTGAGAAGTAGAGAACTTCATTGAGTCCTTTTTGGCATTTTATGATTATATATAGCACCAACGAGGCCTTGGTTGAATCTCCCCCCAACCAACCAAATATTCCAGTTGAATAATCACCGAATAGAGGAATTTAAATACCTAATTCAAATTTTTGTCAAGTTACCTTAGTCACCTAAATTATATCGGCCAAGTATTGTGTTATAAACAGCCTTTAAAAAATATTAATATGAAAAATCAAACCGTTGATTATTGATCGAACACTCGTTTATTCCACCAAATAAAACACTATTTGAGCATTTTTACCAACTTCAATATAAAAAGAATACTATATCAATATCATTATAGGATATATTATATTTAAAAATTTCATTTTATTATATTTTAATAATTAAGCATGTCAATGATCTTGGCACTTTAAAATTTTTTTTTTAAAAAAAATATAGTTAATATTAAAATTTTAAATTTGTAAAAATGGTTTTTTATGTTATATGTGATATTAACATTTAAAAATTAGCTACAAATTTACTTCAAAGGTTTTTATGATATTTTGTATATAAAAGACGGAATATTTTTATAACTTAGAATAGTGTTATTTTGGTTTATAAAAAAATATATCATGATATTAAATTTAATGGCCTAAAGTTTGATTTAAAAATCATCTGATAATAATGACCGTAACAGATTTACATAATCTAACATGCTTGTCGATTGGTATTCGGACCAACCGAGAATTGATATCAATGTCACCTCTTGGAAGTAATCAAAGAAATTTCGAAGAATCCTAGGAAGTATTTTCTTTTTCTTTTTTTTTTTTAAATGACTAGGTTTATGTAGGACGGTCTCATGAATAGACGGATCAACCCTACATATATTTCTAATAAAAAGTAATACTCTTAGTATAAAAAGTAATATTTTTTTATGAATAACCAAAATAAGAGATCCGTCTCACAAAATATACGATCCGTGAAACTGTTTCACACAAGTTTTTGTCTTTCTTTATCATGGATGGATGGCCACAAGTACAACTTACGAAGAGGGTACGTATAATTTTTTTTTATTTTAAATAGATTTGAATCACAAGAATGTCTTGGAGTTGGAAAGTCGAGACCTTCGAGAGAAGGCCATCAGCACGTCTGACACAACATCTCGTTGGTGCCACCCAGGACGGACAGACTTTATGATCCAACTACGAAGATCAAAACGAAAATTTGAGATCGCCGTTCTTGGAAAATTCATGGAAATAGTATTAATTTTCTAATCTATTCGCAATTAAAGTTAGCAAAAACATGATTCTATTTACAAACCACAAACGTATTTTCACCTCTTCTGGATTTTCGAGTTCCTCTTAGGACCAAATATCATACAAATAAGACTCCCCTCAACCTGAATACACCCACTAACATCATATAGAGTTTCTTCCAGATATACCACACAATCTTTCAAACAGAGTAATAAACATCTTTCGGCACAAATTCAGTAGAGCTCAAGCATTATCCTTACAGTTATGGATCACTTGGCTGCTGCTCTGGTGGGTGCTGCTGAGAATTCAACTGTGGCCAGGCCATGAAAGAGAAAGGTGGTCTCGACTGTTGACCGCCATAAAGTGCGGATTGGTCGAGCTGTGGATTGTGTTGGGGAACATAGTAATATGGAACTGCATCTGCAGGAGATCCCATTAATGGAATAGTAGCTTTAGCGATGCCAAGACCCTCTTCCTTCAGTTCATCTCTAGGAATGATGTCAACCAAAAAATCAAACACATCGGTTCTTGAAATTGCAGCAGCTATATCATTCTTCTGGAGGGTCCGTCTCTTATTCTCCTCCGTGTGTAACCAAGCCCGCATCGTCAGCTCCAAAATGAACATCTCACAAGCCTTAGCAAATATAACTGGAGCTTCAGCGGAGATCATTCTAACGTCTTCATCAGCTTTCATTATCTTTTTTATGCGAGCTAGTGGAAGACTGTGGTTCTTGAATTCGATAGTTTGTTCGACTTCCTGCATTTGGTTGGTCCAGAAAGCCTGGAGCTGCTGCTGATGACCATGGAATTGCTGAGGTTGATGATAACCACCAAGCTGTTGTTGAGGGGGGAAAGTAGTTGGAAGCTGAGTTGGAGAGGAAACGGAGCTAGCTGGAGTGCCGGTAGCCACCATTGGCGTTGTTTGATAAGAAGTGGCATAAACCATTTGACCACTCGCTGCTATTCCTCCAGCAGCTGCAAGCTGTTGCTGCCGGTTCTGGTGTAGAGGCAGCTGTTGCTGATCCGAACTATTCATGGCCTTACGCGTTATTATTTCTGCTTCAATTCTCAACCTAAAACTGCAAGAAAAAATTGCATTATGCAAATTACTGCAAATAGAATGTATGAACTGTGGTCGAAACTAAAAAAAATCATCCAACATCCACAGCAAAGCACACTGTGGCTCCAAGTATCGACCACACCTGCTATATATAATGAAAAATCAACTAGATTTACGTTTGGATTGATGAAATTGGATCTTATGATGTATTTGGAAGACATGATTTCGAAAAAAGACTAACGAATATTAAAAGTGACTACTTTTGATAGAACTCTTGAATTCATACTCTAGAATTTTCTTGAATTTGATGAATGAATTTCAAATTCTGAAACATTCATGATGGATGTATTCCACGTCGCTCGAATCCATAGATCGAAAAGCAGCCTAAATCTTCCTACAACACCTCAATGTCAAACCTAAGTTTGTACATATTATGAGAAAACAATCTACCGGTGAACAATAAATTAAGTACAGATAAACATCTGCGAGGTGCAACCTTTGTCGTTAAATTAAAAAAGTTCAAATTTTATCTGATTTCCTTTCTAAACTGTGAACTTTAACAACTCAACAATTTATATCTCACACCTTAACATATATATAAACAATAGTGAAAAATTGCAACTGAATAAATAAACTCATAACAAAAACTAAGTGAGTGAAAAATCAAATAGCGTGAAATTAGAGGTACATATCGTGTTCAGACTTAAAAAAAAAAAAAAAATTAACTAATTACATTCAAGAATCCTAACATTCTGCATAAATCCAAAAGAGGCTCGAAGTTTTAAAATCATCATGGTCAACTCAAAGAATCAAAGCACATCGGAGAAAATCAAGAAAACCAACATCGTAAAAAGTATTAAATTACAAATTTCCACGGCAGAAAAAACACAAAAAATCAAATAAAGAAACAGAGATTATTTAAGTAAAGATTTACCCAGTCGGCAGATTCCACGGCGTGCAGAATACTAAGCCCTAAGAGAGCATATGTAAATTATATACTAGTTAAAAGAGGGGCTGGGGGCCTTGGGGCAGGGGAATCGAGAGACAAAGAGTGGACAGGATAGAGGTCAGAGGTCATTTAAATATAAGAGACTTCTGGGGGAATCGGGCACCTGAGACACGTGTCGCTGCTCCTTGCCACCCAGATATTGTGCTGGAGACTAACACGTGTCGAATGATGACTGTCTAGTTCGTGCTTCCACATGATAGTTTTAAATCGAAAAAATTCAACGCTGTGTGAGATCTACTACAGGTTTTGGCTGGGAGAGTCTATGCTCCACCTGGAGCTTTACTCCCCCTACATCAAATAATTGACACGTGTCTGTCTTATTATTTTATTTTGTTTGTCTTTTTAATTTTTCTTTTCTTTTCTCTTTCCTAATTTATTTCTATTTTCTATATCTACTTTCTGAATTTCTCTTTCTTGGTTACCTTAACTTATCATTACAAATGTTGTTTTTTCTTTCTTAATTTTTTTTATTTTTCTATTTCCTCATTTATTATTATTTTCCTTGTTTCCTTTTTCTCCTAACTAGTGTCATACCTATTATGACATAATATTTACAAAAAATGATTCATAATATTGTAACTATATATTTTCATATTTATATCTATAAAACTAATACGAAATATGAAACAACAACATTCAATGTAATTTTATAATAATTAGAACATCATATATGTTTCAACAAATATATGAACTACATTATATTCATTGTTAACAAGCAAAAATCATGTTCTAGTCATACCATCAAAAATCTCCAAAAGTTATTCTACCATCAGCAAGGTCTTCAATCATCCTACAAAATAATGCACCCAGTTTATAACAATTAATGACCATTCATATTCATAAAAATATAATAATAATATTCATATCTTCTAAAACTTGGTAATACTAACCTGTGAAAATTTATGAGATAAATGTTGCATTTGATTTGAATTGAGTCCATTCCAATTGTTATGTAATTCATGGCCGTGTTCCTTTAAAAACAACATGTGAGTAATTTCAATGTATTTATATATAATCAAACAATAATAATAATTTTACTTACACCATGCATAACATAATTTAATGTTGGACAAGATATTTGAGATGACCAATGAAGATGATGCATTTCTTGAGCTCCATTTTGATGAGAATGATGTGGATGACCAGTTGTTGCTCCAAGAAAAAGTTCATCTCTTGCATATTGAATGTTTTGAACTTTACTTGTATTTTTCATCATTCTTCCTGTAACATATATACATATATATANTGAAAAACTTTGAAGTCTTCTTTTGATCAAGTTTTTCGAATCAACATGAACCGTACTTTTTGTAATGAGATCATAACAAAGTCTCATCATTTGATTTCTATACACAACATCTGAATCTTTTCCACACTCCATGCTGAAATTTTCACAACATTGTATCCTATGTCTAATTGTCTACGTCCATCGCATTTTTATGTATCTTGTTGGTATCGAATGGACATTCATGAATTTTAAAACAATCAAAATGTGCTTACACAACACTCCAACTGTTTCAAATAATGAGAAGTGCATTTGATTTCATTAGTTTCCACATCAAATGTGACATTTTGGATCCTATTTGATTGTCCAACCGATCTTATGTCAAACTTCATTGGATTGCCCGTGAATGTAGGGGGATGATCAAACTCAATGTTTAAAGAATTCATTAACTCCTTTTCAAAGATTTTGTAGATGTCAATTGTATAAACAGATGCAGCATGTTGTAGCAACGATTGATTTTTCACTACGAGTGTAGGCGTCTTATGTCGGCACTTATAGTTTTTTTCATTTTCTTTTATCCGCCACCGTTTCTGAATTCTTCAAATCTATTCACAAATTCAAATAGAGTAAAAGTTCTCTTTCCACCATCTTTCAAAACAGAGTTTGTGCATTCACTTCTAGAGGTAGCCTTAAGCCCAGCACAAAATTTTTGATTACTAAATGTTGTTGACCATTTATGTCGCGACTTGTACATTCCCCTCAACCACGAATGGTTTTCAAGACCAAACTCACCAATCGTTTTTTTCCACACCACATCAAATTCTTCCTCAGAATCACAAAATTGCATACACTTCATAAACATGCCTTTAAATTCATGATTGACATTCAAGTTACCCAAATGTGAAGGGGCATTTTTTGAAATGTGCCATTGGCAAAGACGATGTTGTGAACATGGAAACACCGATTCAATAGCATTCATCATTGCTTGACATTGATCTGTGAAAATTGTTTCTGGTTGTTCCCCCCCATAGATTCAAAAAATGTCTTAAACAACCACTGAAATGAAGTCTCTGTTTCATCAGACATGAAAGCTAACCCAAACATCACATTATCCATATGATGATTTGTGCCAACAAATGGAGCACATATTAAATTATATCTATTAGTCCGATAAGTTGTATCAAAAGAAAGCACATCACCGAAATACTCAAAATCAATCCTAGCTCGACTATCTCTGTAAAAAAAA
This sequence comes from Primulina huaijiensis, assembly GCF_012295235.1. Classification (NCBI taxonomy): domain Eukaryota; kingdom Viridiplantae; phylum Streptophyta; class Magnoliopsida; order Lamiales; family Gesneriaceae; genus Primulina; species Primulina huaijiensis. Next base: position 2,499,832 of record NC_133312.1, on the reverse strand, counting down.
ATTTGACAAACGACATTTTCATCCATCTGAATATCCCAATAAAACAAGTCTTCCTCGTTTGATTTGGTTTTAAAATATCGTATCAACTCAAAAGCATCTCCATTTTCAACCTTCGAGTGTCCCTTAGTGACATAATTCATATAATTATAAGCATCTTTTCGAATAAAACCTAAATTCTCCATTCCACGTGATTCTTTCTCCATATATGACAACACACTAGAAGGTTTTATCCCAGCCTCTGACATTACTCTTAAAGTTTCACCTTGAGCATATGAAACTTTACGAGCCGATCTCAACAAATATCTTTGACTTTCATCAACCATTTCATGATTATGGTTAATTTCAAAAATTGTCACTCTCCAGTCTTCATTTTTTTTCCTTCGAATCTTAAGTCTTGCTTTACATTTGGTTCTTGTTTCTAGATTTTGATACAAAGGTCTATTGTTATTTGCACTCCGCTTTCCATCCTTTATTCCTTGAGATGAACATTCAAATTCTTTCATATAAAGATCTTTAGAACCACTAAAATGAGCTTCTTTCCCCCTTCGAGCACTAAAACCTCTGGTGTGTGGATACTCACAATATAATAAATAAGCATCATCAATACTTTTTATGGTTTAACCAATAGCTAACCTTTGCTCAAATTCCTCAACAGTGGATGCATGTTTTTTTCTCAACATCTGACGACTCCTCATTTTCAGCCTTGCTGTCTTCATTGGTGCAAATGGTATTACCAATAACACCTTCTCCATCATTTAATATTAAATCTAACAAAAAATAGAGATAAACATTATAGATATTAAAAATCATCAATTAACAATATTATTTGATATATAAACGATCAAGTAAGATATTTTAAAAAATATGATACATTCTAGCAATGTTGTATTTATGGGCATATCTGTGTTTCTTTTAAAAAAATTCTTTATATTAATGTATTGTTCATATAAATGAATTGTGAAAAATAATATTAAATCAAAAAATAAAACTTGGCTATTCAAGAAACGATATCAACGAAACATTAAATGACGATTATGAAAAAGAGGACTTTAAATGGACTAAAAAACTACTATAAAATACATACCTTTCATTAAAAATTAATGCTGCTGAATGGGAGAACTTTGGGTTGTTGAATGGCGGGAAGAAGACACTCGCATCACTTAATTGACGGTGGTGAAGAATTAGATTTTTTTTTTATCGTTCAACCTTTTCTTCTCTTATTGTTCAACCATGGTTAAATATATAAATGTAATGATAAGTTAAGGTAACCAAGAGAAATTCAGAAAGTAGACAGAGAAAATAGCAATAAATTAGGAAAGAGAAAAGAAAAGAAAAATTAAAAAGACAAACAAAATAAAATAATAAGACGAGACACGTGTCAATTATTTGATGTAGGGGAGTAAAGCTCCCGGTGGAGCATAGACTCTCCCAATCTCATCCACAAACGATTTAATTTGGACAAAAAGATTTGGCTCGTGAAATGACATTTATTTCATATTTACAATTAATATTCATCAACACAACTAAATGGATTGCACTCAAATCCAAATGCATCCTAGTATAATTTATATCTATTTTTTCTGGTCATTCGAACGCGCGGCACATGCTATATTTTGGTACGCATNAAAGGGGGAGCTCTATTTATAGAGCCCCTTGACCGTGTGAAGACGCGTATAAAACGCGTCTTCCATCTTTCCACGCCAACCCACGTTTTTTTTTTCTCTTCAAATGGTCCCCCCTTCCGACTTTTCCGACATTTCTCCCACTTGGAGATTTGATTAAGAATCAAACACATCACCACACCTCCTTTCAATCTTGTCATTTCTTACTGCTTACGTTACCGCTAGGCCACTTGAGGATCTACACCACTCGAACTTATCAGTGTTCACTGGCTTGGTCAGAACATCAGCTATGTTATCCTTCGTATGGATCTTCTGCATATCCACGCTTCCTTCTTCTACTACTTCCCGCACAAAGTGAAATTGTACTCCAATGTGTTTCGTCCTGGAATGAAAGGCTGGATTCCTTGCGATGTGCAAGGCACTCTGACTGTCACAAAACAAATGAACATTCTATTGTTTGTGCCCAATCTCCTCCAATAACCTTTTAATCCATATTGTCTCCTTGCAACTTTGAGTAGCTCCCATGTATTCTGCCTCTGTTGTAGATAGCGCTACAACTGTCTGCAGTTTTGAAACCCAGCTTACAGCTCCTCCTGCAAGTGTAAACATATAACCAGTAGTAGATTTTCTCTTATCGGGATCACCTGCATAATCTGAATCGACATAGCCCCTGAGTGTAAAATCCGATCCTCCATAACATAATGCAGCATTCGAGGTACCCTTAATGTATCTAAGGATCCTCTTAACAGTGCTCCAATGCTCTCTTCCAGGATTCACCATATACCGACTAACTGCTCCCACTGCTTGAGCAATGTCCGGTCTTATACAGATCATGGCGAACATCAAACTTCCCACTGCTGATGCATATGGCACTCGAGACATCTCCATCCTCTCTGCTTCACTGCTAGGACACATCCCTGAGGATAACTTGAAGTTAACAGGAAGAGGGGTAGATATTGGCTTGCTATCTTGCATGTTGAAGTGTTGCAAGATTTTCTTCAAATAATTCTCCTGGGAAAGCCAAATCTTTCTGTTACTTCTGTCTCGGTGAACTTGCATCCCTAGAATATTGTTTGCTGGTCCCAAGTCCTTCATATCAAATTCTCTAGCCAACTGTGCCTTCAATCCTTGGACCTGATCTTTGTTGGGGCCTGCTACAAACATGTCGTCCACATACAACAGCAAAATGATATAACCATCACCAGACCTCTTGAAATACGTACAAGGGTCTGCACTCAATCTGTTGTATCCAAGGCTCATGATATAGGAATCAAATCTCTTGTACCAACACCTCGGCGCCTGTTTGAGACCGTACAGATATTTGTTCAACCTGCAAACCAAGTTCTCTTTGCCTTTTTCCACAAAACCTTCTGGCTGGAGCATATAGATTTCTTCTTCAAGATCTCCATGAAGAAATACTGTTTTCACATCTAGCTGTTCTAGATGTAGGTCAAACACCGCACACAATGCCAACACTACTCTGAATGTTGTAAGCCGAACCATATGAGAAAATATCTCATTGAAGTCAATGCCTTCTTTCTGAGCATATCTTTTTACCACCAATCTAGCACGATACCGCTCCACTTGGTTATTGCCATCACGCTTGATCTTATAGATCCATCTGTTTCCAATGGCATTCCTTCCTCGTGGTAGTGTAACAAGATCCCAAGTTTGATTCCTGTCTAATGCCTCCAACTCTTCTTGCATTGCTATCATCCATAAGGATACATCCGAGCTTTGAGTAGCCTCGTGGAAACTCGATGGCTCACCATCCTCTGATAATAGACAATATGCAATGTTACTTTCAGTGACATAATCTGAAAGCTAACCTGGTGGTCTTCTGTCTCGAGTTGACTGCCTCACATTGGAAACTTCAGACTCAACATGTTCTTGTTCTTCGTGCTCTGGTACTACTTCACAAGAAACTTGACCTTCGTCTGTCTTATTTTCCACCTGAAAAATAGTAGTTTATGAATTCTATGTGCCTTTGTCTCCCTTTACTTTATCTTCTTCGAAGATAACATCCCTGCTGATGACAAGCTTGTGAACAGTAGGATCCCACAAGCGAAACCCCTTTACTCCATCAGCATAACCCAAGAAGATACATTTTCTGGATTTCGAATCCAGCTTCGATCTTTCTTGCTCATTGTACAGAACGTACACAGGACTTCCAAATGTATGCAAATGAGAATAATCTGTCGGCTTCCCAGTCCACATCTCCATCGGAGTCTTCAGATCAATCGCCACTGAAGGAGAACGATTGATAATATAACAAGCGGTTTTGACTGCTTCTGCCCAAAATGACTTGTCTAGACCTGCAGTCCTCAACATAGCTCTTGTTCTCTCCAACAAGGTTCTGTTCATCTGCTCCGCCACTCCATTCTGTTGAGGTGTGTAAGCCGTTGTGAACTGTCTTTTGATGCCTTCATGTTGACAATATGCATCAAACTCGTCACTGGTATATTCTCCTCCATTGTCAGTTCTCAGACACTTGATTTTCTTTTCTGAATCAAGTTCAACCCGCGCTTTGAAATCTTTGAAGATCTGGAAAACATCTGATTTCTTCTTGATTGGATACACCCAACATCTCCTAGAGAAATCATCAATGAACGAGACAAAGTATCTCGCTCCTCCTAGGGATACAACCGGTGCTTGCCAAACATCCGAATGAATCAACTCTAATATGCTTTTACTCCTGGCAGTAGAAGTGCCAAACTTTAATCTGTGTTGTTTACTGGTAACACAATGCTCACAAAAGGGTAGTGACACTTTTATAAGTCCTGGCAGCAGCTTCCGTTCTGAGAGAATTTTCAACCCCTGTTCTGACATATGCCCGAGCTTTCTATGCCACAACACTGTTAATTCTTCTCATGAACCATTTGATGCGACAGCTAGTTCTGCCTCCTTGTGTGTTTCTCCCAAAAGTACATACAGATTTGCAGCAATCTTTTTCGCCTTCATAACCACAAGCGCGCTTTTCACAATTTTCATGATCCCATTCTCGATACGAGTTTTGCACCCGATGTCATCCAATTGCCCCAAGAACAAAAGATTTTTCATCAGTCCTTTCACATGTCGTACCTCATGTATGGTGCGAATGGTGCCATCAAACATTTTAATTTTGATAGTACCGACCCCAGCGATTTCCAAGGCATGATCATTTCTCATGAATACAGATCCTCCTGAGATTGGTTCATAATGGTCAAACCATTCTCTCCGAGACGTCATGTGCCACGTCGCTCCTGAATCCATAATCCACGTGTCACAAAATTTGTGTCTGCCTTCTGCAATAGTTGCTGCTTCGCTGAATAAAATTTCACCACTGCCTGAAGTACTGGCCACATTTCCTTGAGAACTATTCTCGATACTCGTACACTCTTTCTTGAAGTGCCATTTACCGCCACATTTAAAGCAGTAAATATTTTTCTTCTTACTTCTCGACTTTGATCTACCTCGTCTTTGACTCCCACTGGAGTCACGGTCCATAAATCTTCCTCTTATCATCGGTAAAGCCTCCGCCTGCTTCAATGTTACCAACCTATCTTCCTTATTCTTGCGCCGGCTTTCTTCTCTGAGAACCGCAGTTAAGACATCTTCGAATCTTAGAAAGCCCATAAGAATATTGTTGGTTATGTTGATGATAAGTTGATCATATGAATCTGATAGACTTTGAAGTAGAAGCTCCGCACGTTCATTTTCCCCTATTTTATGCCCAATGGAAGTGAGTTGGGCAAATAGAGTATTCAGTGTGTTGATATGGTCGGTCATCGATGAGGATTCCGCCGTCCGAAGAGTATAAAGCCTTCTCTTTAAGAAAATCATGTTGTGTAGCGACTTGACCTCGTACATCTTTGTCAGAGTATCCCAGATAACTTTGGCTGTTTTTATCTCAGAGATACTTGACAAAACTTCGTCTGCTATAGCCAAGTGTAGATTGGCAACATCATTGTCGTTCATCTCATTCCACTTTTCATCATTCGTAATTTCCACCGGTCTATCTCCAATAGCCGCCAAGCAATTCTTCTTTCTTANGTCCGAAGAGTATAAAGCCTTCTCTTTAAGAAAATCATGTTGTGTAGCGACTTGACCTCGTACATCTTTGTCAGAGTATCCCAGATAACTTTGGCTGTTTTTATCTCAGAGATACTTGACAAAACTTCGTCTGCTATAGCCAAGTGTAGATTGGCAACATCATTGTCGTTCATCTCATTCCACTTTTCATCATTCGTAATTTCCACCGGTCTATCTCCAATAGCCGCCAAGCAATTCTTCTTTCTTAAAACTGATTGTATCTTTATTTTCCACAGCATAAAATTGCTTCCATTGAACTTTGCTATCTCGTACCTGCCCGCCATTATGTCTACAACAATTTTAGTAGACTGGACAAAATTATCCCGCCTTAAATAAAAAATCTCAAAAAATCTTTTCTGATGTGGAAGATCAGTCTAGGCTGCAACCACATAGCATACTCAGAATTTTAAGAATTTTAAACCAAGGCTCTGATACCACTTGTTGGTCCCACTTGCGGTAATTTGAGATAATAAACCCGAAAATAGAGAATAACTGGACACCGAGATTTACGTGGAAAACCCCTAAAAACTATTAGGGTAAAAACCACGGGCAAGATGAAAAGAATTTCCACTATAATATTTTACGGTGTACAACCACTCACTGTGTTTCCAAAGAGAACACACACTCTCTTAATACAGGAGAACAAACACCTCACAAATATTATAGAATGTTATAAGATGAGAGAAAACTCGAAAAAATGATGATTTCAGAATGAAGGGGGGAGCTCTATTTATAGAGCCCCTTGACCGTGTGAAGACGCGTATAATACGCGTCTTCCATATTTCCACGCCAACCCACGTTTTTTTTTTCTCTTCAAATGGTCCCCCCTTCCCACTTTGCCGACATATCTTTATGTAAGTCTGGAATCTAGTCTTTTTTATTTTTGCAATACTTTATAAGAAAAGACTCGTCTTCGAGAGCGGAGTCACGGTCCGGATGACCCAAATTTTTCAAATTTTTTTTTTATATATTAGATTTGGGCCACTTTGAGACTAGTCCGAGTGGCCCAAAACCAATTCAATGAAGCCCACATGATGAGTTCGAAACTTTTAATACAACGTGAAAATTGTTCTCTCTTCTTCTCACCAGTTGCTGCATTCTGTTGTTGAAAATGTTCTTCCATAAGCCAACTGAAAGCCATTTGGAGTCAAATATGTCTGATACTCATTGAAAATTTAGGGTTCGATTCTAGTAGATTACGCTAATCCTAGCGCAGGCTTCGAATTGGCTCGAAGCCTGAAATCACGAAGAAGACCGTGGAAATAGCAGTTAAGGATGTTGCTGAAAAATAATGTATTGAATTGCTTAATTAGACATCCAAACTTGATATTTATAGGAGATAACATAGGCCTGTCATGGACCTTTCATCTGAGCTAGGGATGGGCCGAGGTTTGGGCTTGATCTTGAGGGGCCCATTTATGGGGTATCAATGTCTATTTTGTTCTCCAAGATCACATAAATGGTTGTTGTTTCGGCTTATGGATCTCTCTATAATATGTATGGATTAAAAAACTCTAGAAAAACTCCTCCATGAAAATGCAGCAAATTGCTGCCCATACACCACCAAAAACGGGCCGACAACCACCATGAGTTGCAGCCCAAATCTAAACGACTCCAATAGTCCGATCATATTTATAATCCTAACTCCGTCGTTGCTTGACTGGACTTTAATGTTATTCTATCTTTTTATATAAAAAAGGCGTGCTAAACATGGCATGGAAAGGATGAAAGTCCATATATATGCACATCGAGGGGTCACGGACCTGTTAAGGTTATGTGGTACAACAAATTTATATCGAAAGATTTTCAATAGATGAACCGAAATGCAAATCACTACTCAAATCATTGATTAATATAATGAAATATCAATTGATATTCAAATATATCAAGGGCACGACAAAATAAAGAGATACATAGAAAAAAATGAATACAATATTTTTACTTGGTTCGATTTCATGTAACGTATTTCACAATCTCAATTCTCATATAATTCGACATTTCATTAAATTATCGAGATTATAGAATCCAGTAGAATACCAACATAACACACTGGGCTAGTTATTGAATAAAATACACTTGATATCAGACAATGTTCATCACCACATCATCAGCTCTCAGTGACACGTCGTTACACTTCGATTTAAATTACTAATTACTAAAAATAAAAAATACAAATTAATGGAATAAAACTATAATTTTACTAGAACATGATTAAAAAAATAAATTATGTAAATTATAAGATAAAAATTGTAATTTTCTCATTCTCCATGTGTTATTGATTTTACCATCAAGAGATTCTCATAATTTGTCTATATTATATTCCTATGTATGCTATGCCAAATAATATAATATTACAATAATATATATAATATAAATATAAATATAAATAAAATAAAGGAAAGTGTTGATGTGCCCCAAAAATTCAGAAAGTGCCACTCCCATTTACTAGGAAGAGACGCTATGCGAAGTCCGACGTGGCTACCAAAGTCATTAGCTGCACAAAACGACGCCTCCTCACACCTTAAAACGACAACAGTTGTTTTATGGCGTGGTCGCGGTTGGGATGACGTTGTCGTGAGAAACTCCGCCATCTGCTGAATCCGCGAGCATTTAAATATTCGTCAAAGGCGAAGGCCAAATAACACATTTCTCTAGGGTTTTTGCTTCTCTCTATTTCATTTATTTTCAATTCAAGTTGCGTAAGCAGATCAAGTCGCTGCAGCTGAGATTAGGTATTGTGCATTTGGTGTTCAAGTATGGCGGCGTTCTCTTCTTCGCTTATCGGATCTGCGCCGTCTCTTGGTCTCGATGCCGATGTACACCGCCCACCTGATCGATCTGTGGTGTGTTACTATGTTGCTCACCTTTTTTCACGGGATTTTTTGAGTTTGATCCGTCGAGAATGACGAAAATTTGAGAGAGCACGGATCAGCTATTTTTTTAATTTCTGGATTTCTTAATCATATTTTTAAAATTTATGTGTTTTTCTGCATTTATTGTGGTCGGAAGCTAATTTTATGTGTTTTTTTATATGGTGGCTTGCTCTTTTGCCTAACATATTACTTTGTTGCGTGATTTTTTTATCCGTGTTTCCATTTGTTAATTAATATATCGAACCACATTCGCCGATGAAAAAGTTGACGGATCTGATCTGTGGCCGTTTCTATACTGCAAAATTGACACTCGAGCAATATTTGGAATCTTTCCATGATGGAAGCTTGTTTACTGCTTTTAGAGAGTTACCCTGTTTACTAATAATATGATGATTTATGTTTCAAAAACATAGCTAGTGGATTGGACATGCTGTTTGTTGCATTAATCAATGAAAAATAGAAGTCTAATCCTCTTCAACGGTGAGGTCAACAGCGGTGTTAATTTTACTTCATTTTCTTTATTTTTCAGTTGTCAGATCAATTGTTTCCGGAAGTAGTGCAGATTCATGAGTGAATTTTTCTTAATCATAACTAAACTATACTTGTAATAGAATTTCCAGGACTGGATATATTTTTTGGAAAAAAGAGATTCCATGAACCAGTACTCTTCCTTTCTTGTTCCTTCTACTTAAGTTGGATGAATAACAAGTCAAGTTTTATTGATATGTTGAGAAATTTGATCAAACAACATATTTTAGGTATCTTATGGGAGTTTTAGCCGCAATGTAAAAGTAGTGAAGTTCAGGTCCAGCATCAGTGGCACTAATGTTCAAGTTGATTCACATTCATTACAGTTGAGTCATTTATCAATATTCGTTGTTTAAAATGCTATTGGAAGCATTATGTTATCCTAAATAGTAAATTCATATGGGAGTAATATTTTGATGTACAGGAGGTTTACTGCACATGGGATTAAGCCTATTAAAGCAACAGCTACAGAAGTTCCTCCAACCATACCAAGTAAATATTCGGCCATTGCACATTCCACTGCTTTTGGATAGTTTCTATATTCAGACCCTGACTAATTCTATTGAACATTTGACTAAATCAGAGTCACGAAGTGGAGGGAAAACAAAGATTGGGATCAACGGTATGTATTCTAGTCATTTTCCTGCTTTGTAACCGTCACCACATTATTAATATCTCTGAAGTCTGAACTTTATTTTTTCTTGCTAGGAATGTAAATATTTATGCTTTGAGTGTGTTATATTCATATGCCGCATGAATTCAATGATGATTATCAGATATAGTATGTGTTTGGAAAACATTATGTCCACACATGACATGACTAAGATGGTTGAACCCTGAAGGTTTTGGGCGTATTGGGAGGCTCGTTCTGCGCATAGCAACCCTCAGGAATGACATTGATGTGGTGGCAGTTAATGACCCTTTCATTGATGCCAAGTACATGGTCAGTCTGCTTGTTCTTCTTTCATGCATGTTCCTTTAATATCTGCTTTCATGAATTATGTTGTAATCTGGATAATTGAGAAGAGGGATTCGGAGGGGTTCGGAGTATTGACATTGGAGCCTGATTATATATACAGGACCTCTTTTGTGGCCTGAAAACAACTTGCTTACTTATGCATGTTTCTTGGAATTATTCACTTAAGGATCACGGTATGATATATGCTGTTAACTACTTTCAGGCATACATGTTAAAGTACGATTCCACTCATGGACCATACAAGGGGACCGTCTCGGTTGTAGATGAATCCACTTTGGAAACAAACGGAAAACTGATTAAAATTAGTAACAAAAGGTATCACAATACTATCCGTGATTCGTTTAACGTTGGAACTTGCATGCTAACTCCAATGTTTCCGTATAGGAATCCAGCAGAGATTCCTTGGGGTGATTATGGGGCTGAGTATGTTGTTGAATCTTCTGGGGTCTTCACTTCTATTGATAAGGCATCAGAACACAAAAAGGTAAATAAGCAGTTAGCTTTTAACACCATCTTTTGTGTCCTAGTAAACGAATATTCTCATTAGAGCTTGTTTTGTAGGGTGGGGCAAAGAAGGTTGTGATCTCAGCTCCATCAGGCGATGCCCCTATGTTCGTTGTCGGCGTAAACGAGACTAAATACAAAACAAGCATGGACGTCGTTTCCAATGCTAGCTGTACCACCAATTGCCTTGCACCAATGGCCAAGGTTTGACTCAAATCTCACAAAACTTTGGATAAAAAGTAGTGATCTCGTACAATTAGGTAGATTGATTTCATCAAGAATTAGTTTCTCTGACGTTAAAAGTCCAATGGCAATTTAATCACATCTGCGCACTGTTTTTGACAGTAGTTATCCTTGACAGGTTGTACACGAGGAGTTTGGTATTTTAGAGGGTTTAATGACAACCGTCCATGCAACAACCGGTATGCATTGCAGCACTAAAAAACATGTGTAGACACTTGGCATATTTAAAGGCAATAGTTAATTATGCTGATTGTTGTTGACTTCCAGCCACACAGAAAACTGTCGATGGTCCTTCTATGAAAGATTGGCGAGGTGGTCGTGGAGCAGGGCAGAACATCATCCCTAGTTCTACTGGTGCTGCAAAGGTATGAAATGTTTTAAACAGTATAACCTTATAACATCAATTTTTGTGACGTGTGGTTTTATCTTCTGACTGAAATTTTAGGCTGTTGGGAAAGTTCTTCCAGAACTCAATGGTCGGCTCACTGGAATGGCTTTCCGTGTACCGACTCCTAATGTTTCTGTTGTTGACTTAACTTGTAGACTCGAAAAGAATGCTTCCTATGAAGATGTGAAAGAAGCTATTAAGTACGTGAGTTCTGTTTAAGGCTTTCAGCTTGTCTGCGTTTAATTGGGTTTGGATTGAATCAAATCTGACCGATAATTTTCATAATATAATTAATTTTGGGTTTAAAATTTCAGATACGCAGCTGAGGGTCCAATGAAGGGCATCCTAGGGTACACTGAAGATGATGTTGTCTCCAATGATTTTGTTGGTGACTCTAGGTAAAAATTTTCCCTCCTATAGTTCTTTCTAATTTTCATACTTAATATATAATCTCACTATCATTAACACCTCATTATCTCTTTCATTATTTTTAAGCTGTGCGAACTGATTTGTCACAAGTTTGAAAAATATGTTCTTTTTAGGTCAAGCATTTTTGACGCCAAGGCTGGCATAGGTCTTAGCAAGTCATTCATGAAGCTAGTTGCTTGGTATGATAATGAGTGGGGTTACAGGTACATTTTCTCCATTTGAATATGTAGGCTACTTGGTGTTACATTTTGTTCACAATGAACGCATGTCCGGATCATGTCCCATGATATTTGTCGTGGGCAAATGACAAATATCCTCACGGACCAAGATTGCACCTGCAGTTCCTATCTCTCTCTCTTCGTTAACTATTGCTGTTCAATCGGCTTCAAAGTTGATCTAACACCCAACTTTGCGAAAAAATTGGTAGTATGTTTGGAAGTATTTTTGAATGTGTTTGGATAAAACTTAGAAGTCGTGATATATATACTGAAGTGATAGTTAAAGGATGAAATGAAGAATGTATTAAAATAACGATTTGATTGAGAAAAATAGAGATAATGCAACTTGGGAATGCATAATAGAGTGTTTTGAACCGTAAGATTTGAAATATCGAATAATGATTCAATTGAAAACTTTGAAAAAAATAATAATTAAAGTCCCCAGGATTTGAGAATAGTCACTATCTTGGTCTTCTTTGTGCAGCAACCGTGTGTTGGATCTAATAGAGCATATGGCTTTAGTGGCGGCAACCAATAAATAGATGCTGCTAAACTTTGTGTGATCCATTAGAGAATTGGATGGGATAGCACAAAGCTTACTGCTTTTTTGTGTCTGAATTTTTTTGTTCTATTTTATATCATATTTTAGAATTAGAATTAGAAGCCAGGCCAGGGGCATCCAATAAGGTTTCGTGTACGACTGCTTGTTTAATTCCGCTGAAGAATTTCTATTTCGCTATTGTACTTGATGATATATTTCGTATGTTGTATGAAAATGAATAGTATCTCGTAAATTTTCATTCTGTTTTAGTAACATGTGCCGTTGGTTTACTTGCATTGAAGAAAAAGAGAAATTTTGATGGAGAAAATCTTAACTATGTGAATCAATGAGTAAATCATTGTAAATTGTATCGGTTTCGATGATTTTATGGAATCAACGAATTCGTTATTGTGCCAATTTTATGTTGAGTCCAAATACCCCCTTTCTCCGTTAGTTATTGAATTTGCAGAACAGGCTTTTGTAAAAAGCTATAAAAAATTCCACCCTAAAAATCATATTTGCTTGCATAAACAAGTCGTAAAGATTTCCACATCGTATGTCAATTAGTCTAAAAATAAACTTAAACCCTGCATCATTTGTAATTCAATACACAAACCGGTACGAATTCAATAACGAACTACTTTGAACTGACAATTACGTGTGAAATGCTAAAATGATTAGAGAGATACTTAAGAACCAAGACTTCATCTCATTTTTTGTTTAAATTGAGGGAAATCTCTTACGCTACATTTATCCGCCCAGCTAGATAATCACCACTACTGTCATCACCAGTCAGGCGTGCCTAAATTTGACTATATGCACAATAATGCCATACATGATTGTTGGATTGAGGAAAAAAGAGAGAAAAAAGAGAGAATTGTGACTGTTGGTGTGTAAAAATTAACCAGTTGATGAAGCGCTGAATAAAATTTCAAATACAAGCATTCAATTCCAAATTCCAAATGATAAGGATGTAAACTAACCAAGCGACACTCGCGAGCTACTCAGAGTTTGGCTCGATAAAAAGCTCGTTTGAAAAGTTTATCGAACTGAGCTCAACCTCGACAATTTTATTGAGCTGAGCTCGATCTATTCCCGAGTTTCAAACTAAGGAATGTTAGATCACCCAATAATTATAACGAGCACTCACGAATTTTTAAACATCAAACAAGCTAATCCAACAGAAGAAATTCCCAAACACTGGCAAGAAATTACTAGTAAGACAATTATGATATAATATTACCCAAAAAACGTGGTCCAAATCACGAGCTGAATGGGGTGAGATCGATTTGAAAATGTTGCTTCCCCTTGCTAACCCTCTATGAAGACAAATGCATGTATCAGACACGGATAATATTTTTGCCACATCACCAGACATCCAATTGATGGGAAAAAGAAAAATCTAAAACTAAAATGGTTTCAGAAAATTATTTGCAGAACCCACATGAAAGTTGCATCAGTGAGGGAGAAATTGTTAGATTGAACGGATTTCTTGTCGAAAAGCGTTAGTATTTTGACAATGAGTGGTATCAAAACCAGAGCATGACTACCATTAGGGACTCACTTAGTGAGGACTAGCAAGCGTAGTCATGCTATTTCGAATGTAAAAGGATTCAACTTAAGTAAAAAATATACGACAATAAATACAAATTAACCTCCCCCCCAACCCAACAACAAAATAGGTTATCTGTTAAACCAAATGAACAAGCCTACCATTGTGAACATAAAAGGCAAGTTAAAAGAAACTTACAGCAATAGCTATGAGTTCTTCCAACAGTTCCTCCAAATGGCGAAGAGGCTATAATAGCATAAATGAACATGGGAAACAGTTAAGACTGTTCCAACCAGCAAACCTAAATTTGAATTCTTCTGCGGATTGATTAAAAGAGCCTAAGAGATATTTCGAACGCCTGAAACTTACCCACTGAGTTGGACCATCAACAGGAGCATTTAAAGGGTTGTCATGCACCTGGACAGATACAATATTATATTATAAAAGCATAATCATCAAAAAGTAAATATTAAAAAGCAAATTCATATAAAAAAATAATTTCCCGTTATCAGAATAGTGTATAGAAAAAGTCACACTGGGAAACAAATCCAGGCCAGAATGGATTCATTCTATACCTCCATAAAAATACCGTCCACTCCAACAGCTACTGCAGTCCTGGCAATGCAAGGTATGAGTTCTCGAAGACCACCACTAGCAACACCACCACCTTCCAGCTGTAAAATAATAGAAATGTTAATCATCACTATGGCAATTAAGCTCGTGGTAAAATAGGAATGGTCGCTTTGAGAAGAGGAATGATACACGGCTTTCTTAGGTGTTTTTTTGTGGCATGACAAATCTTCATAAATTGTGTCATTGAAAATCATCTAGGGACATTCGATATTATGAAGCATTATGTCATTAATAACTGCCTAGTGGCATGTATCTGGAATGACCACAATTTTACGGACACGATTTGAAAGAGAGAGAGATTGCCAACAAGATCTAATCATGTGATTTGGAAATAATCATCCTACACGAGTCAAATAATCCACGGTTGATGATTCTGCCTGCCAACACAAATGTTTCGTGTAGTACATACCTTTCTCCCAGCGGGTTGTTGTAGTGAATGCGTTATGTCTGCTACCTGAAATAGAGTTATTCAATTCAGAAACTATGAAGGAATAGCACACAGACACACACTTTCAGGAACAAGAAGTGCTGCCAAGGAAATTATTCTAGAGAATGTGTATCATTAATGTGCCAAAAGTAGTGTCATGTACACAGATGCACATAGTTTGACGGTCTTACAACGGGACAATTGGCCTCCCTTAACCACTCCAAATTTCGTGGGTCAACAATCAAGTCATCTGTGCAACATACCAAATGAAGTTAGGCCAGTACTGTTATGAACATGTTAATTCCACAGTAATAGTTTCAATCACAGGCCATTCTATTTTTTTTTTTGCAAGAAACATTTCTCCATCGCAATAAAAAAAGTCTATTACAAAACTGAAAAGGTATTAAATTTTAGTGCATGACTCAAAGAAACTTTATTGTTGAGATCGGTCGGCTCTTTTGTTTAGAGAAAAGGCTTTGCAGGATCAGACCTACAGCAAAGCTTCATATTCATCAATCACACATTCTAGAGTATCTTAGCTGTTCATCTAACACCGAGCGCTAATGAAGTAGATGAACTTACTGTAGCCAAACATTGTGCCTCTCTCGCAAACCATAACATTTTCATTTCCGGCCATCCTAATCTTTTCAGCAGAGTTTGCCATGACCTACAAAACCAACTGAACATACTACCATATTGCTGACAGATGATATCAAAACATGGCCACTTAAGTTTGGAGGAAAACTGAAAGAACCGGGGATGAAATTGCTTACAGAAGGAGCACAAAATTGCCCTTTCTTGATATTAATAATCCTCCCAGTCTTAGCCGCGGCAACAAGAAGATCTGTCTGTTCCAAGAAGCAAGAAGTTAAATTGACACTGGTAGCATAAACCGCATTGAATTACAGGCTACTGCTGAACATTACCAAATTTATGAACACTAGTAAGGAAGTGATTGGTTGTCCATCAAAGGAGAGTAAATTTCACCTGCCGGCACAAGAAAGCGGGAATCTGAATTATGTCAGCAACCTTGCCAACAGCTTCACACTGAGAAAAATCAGTTGTTAAAAGAAAGGTACATAACTGTCGAAAGAGATTAGCACGATATGATAAAAATTCATGACACTCAGGAACTACAATGTCAAATCATGACTTAATGTGTCAGTTTTTCACAAGACAGTGAGAAACATCAAGGAAATCCAACGCTAGGGAAGGAATGCAAGCGGAAGTGTTGCTGGAGCAATCCCTTCTTTAACTCCATGCTAGGACAATTGTAGCAAATATTTTAAATGTTTGCGAGAATGGGAAAGGTGGCAGTAGTTCAGCTGCCAAAAATTCAAGTAATGGCATTTCATCTAAATCCTTATCCAAGGAGGTTCCTCTGCTTGTGGCAGGGATGATTAGAGCACTTTTTTCCCGGGAAAGCTAGTACGGACAGTCATTCTTGTGATAGCAATAGCATAGCATCACAAGTTCCTTCATTGGCTAGTTCGACGGGATTTCTCACAAGCCAGCTAGCTCTGTGAGTTCTTCATCAAAAGTTTGATTCATGAAGAATATCGAGAAGGAAGCAATCGGATTGTATATTGTGGACCAAATAACGTTAGGCCCATAACAGATTTAGTCTCTCAAAGAATGTCTCTACTAACCTAATGCTTTCTACAGAGAGAAGGATACCCGTGCAAGCTTGAATTTACTCATGAGATGTGTTGCCTTACAGGATGATGTCTAACACCTACTGAATGTATCACAGGAACTTCATTCGGAAACGGGATTCCACATACCGGGACATGCTCCAAGCAAGAAATATTTTCTTTCATGAATAACGGCAACAAATACTAAAGATGACAGAATCACATTTTTTTCTCAGAGCTTGCTCGCACAAAGTTTAGCAACATTTTTCTGTACTGAATAACTCAATTGGACAAAAGTGATTCAAAATTTCCATTATTGAATCGAACCTGAATTGACTCGTGCACATCAGTAACTATTGGGATATCAAAAGTGGTTTTCACTCTCTCAAGAATCTGCAAACACGAAAATGGGATGGCTCACTATAACTTGCATTTCATAAAATTGAGTTGAAATTTGATTGTAATACACGTGAATACACAATAAATCACACTCAAAGAGTAATATTAACAGATATCTACCTTCAAGCCGTCACTCATGCCAGGTCCGCGAAACGACTTAGAAGATGTTCTATTAGCTTTGTCAAAACTCGACTTGAAAACCAACGGCAATCCAAGTCTGAAAGTAACAAAAATCATACGATCAGTTTGACGAACTCTTCGAACACAAATTAATTTGAAGCAAACCACAACGATATTCCGACATATGGCGTTACTTAGAAGTGATATCCTTGATCTTCTTCGCCATGTAGAGAATATGATCCTCCGATTCAATCACATTCGGACCTGCTAGTAAGAAAAATGGATCCGCTGCCTGCTCATCAAAATATCAAAGTAATTAGCATGAAAATTCAGGTAAAGGGAAACAGAAGATCGAAATTCAGAAATTGCACCTTGAGCTGATTGAAAAGCGCAATTGACGATTCCATTTCTACTCCAAGCTTCTAGCTGAAAATGAAACATACAGAGAAAAACAATAGATTTGAACGGTTGAGGAAAAATCACACACTTACAAATTCAGAATGCCGAGGATCTGAGACGCGATAGAAACTGACTTATTGTTGTATGATGACCAAGTTCTCTGTCCAGTTGCAGATGTTCTCCGGGTCGGGTTTGGTTTTCGGAAAGTCCAAATTCCTGAAAATATAGCGGACTATATATTGGGCCGTTGCCCGGTTCATCTGCTTCGATTACTACATTGGACCGCGAAAACTCGAGTGACCAATAAAGTCTTCAAGTAATTAATAAAACGCTAGAAATAATAAAGAAAAAGTAATTAAAGCATAAATTAAATTCTACATAAAATAAATGAGTTGAGTTGGTAATATAGAACCCACTAAAATGCGAGATGAGTCCGCGAGTTGAGGGCTACTCGACCCCATATGGCCAAAGTCAACAAAAAAAAATCGGCTAAACTTGCCACACTATAAAATATGTGGGTTGTATAGGTCATTTTGTTGCACGCCAAAATGGCAAGCCGGTCCTCCTTATCTAACGGCAGGTTTCGGGTCGTACTGTTGCTCATTCTAAAAGTGTTAATTTAAAAGCATGAAAATCTTTAAGTTTATATTTGGTTTAATTATGGTATGTTTCTAAAAAAAAATTATGTCTGTTGCCCACACAATTTTTTTCGTTAATTATTAATTATTGTACTGTTGATATAATGACACAAGTTTATTATCAACAAATTATTGTTTAATCATGATTAGAGTGTCATTATTTAAGCAAATAAGAATGTTTATTCAACAGCTAGTTATGAACCACTGAGGAGCAGATCGGAATGGCCGAATAGATTGGAACATCCGAAGTGAGTTTAGAACGTCCGAACGAAGAACATAGATTATGAATCGGTGATCAGAACTTCCTAAGTATTGTGTCCAACTAGCGTCGACACGTACAAGTTCGGAGCTTCCGAAGGGGAGATCGGAGATTCCGAACGATGAGGTATCAAGCGAGAGTTGACACGTAGAGTTTGGAACTTCCGAACTCGGGCTATATATATGGCATTCAGAAATCAGAATTTTCACACTAATTTCGAAGCATTCTCTCGATTTCTAGAGCATTCTAGACTTTTCCAACTGTTCTTAACATCGTACGAATTGCATAGAGCTCATGGAGTAAGCAGTGATTCAAGGATCAGCTGTGACTATCGATCCCAAGAAATGACGACTAACAAAGGTATTATCTGAAGACCTTAGTTATACTTTGGAGATAGTAAATACAACATGGTTAGATAATTGATACAATCGTTAAGTTTCAATATCTATGATCAGCGAGTAGATATTGTTTTTAACCTAGACTAGTGTAGAGGTACGTAAGTCTGATTGAGATATCCGGCTGATAATGCATGCTTATGATGCATGTTTTTATGTCATGATATTATGCGGCATTTGAATATCATGTTGAACCTATATACCTTTAGATATCCAGTTTAGTAGGGTTGCTCAACCTTCTCTTTTGGACGATCAAACACTTGTTGGCATAGATCTGACTGGATAGCATGATATGGTGACCTAATACATTGTAGGTACAAGTATTTTGAGGTATGTGAGTCACTCAAAACTACGATCTGCGATGGGGCTACATACACCAGTCATGGTTCATGCATGCACATATAGGTTTGTATAATCATACATTACATACTGAGTGATTTTTCGCTCACGTCCTTGCTTTCATCTTGAACATACTATTCCACGGGTAATTAATAGTAGTAATTGAGAATATTATGTATTCAAAAATGCCCTCACTACAAATATGAATTCAACTTACAGCTTTTATCCCACAGTTTTACATTTCTTCATGCACACATTTCCAATCACCTTACTGCAAAGTGACCTGACCTAAAAAATCAGGTTTTTCTTGTATTGATCAACTCAAATAATCTAATATTTAACTTCAAGTTTGTTAGGTGTGTTCGTTAAATTATTAGCAAGCAGCAACCTTGATGAGATTTCAATAGTCTATATCTTAGCGCGTGAGTAATATTAATGTTGATGATACTGAGGAGAGATATTAACGTAGATTATGTAATATCTCCTCAAGTTTTCAGTTGTCTTCCCATTATCATCACTTTGGGTATTCTATATAAAGTCTTCCATTATTTTGTCGATGACCCTTATAACTGACTAGAGTTCCCTAATTTTAGAAGCCTTTGAAAATAATATACAAACAATTCTTGGCACTTATCTTGAGTTCCCAATGAGAAAAATTGAGTTCTCATGAAGTCATGCATTTTACTGACTCTCTATGCATTTTCTGTTGCCATTTGTTCTGTCCACTGTGGTAAGTCATCTTCTCATTTCTGTTCTTTCGCATTCGCTCTAGGAGTCAGAAAGCATTCCTGAAAATTATCGAAAGTTTCGAATGCAACAAATCTGAATGTTTTTTCATAGGGGATGATTGCATCTCTTTCCCACTCTAAATTTTTATTCCAAATGTGATTCATGTGTGCGTAGATGAATGATGTGTATCTTTTAGTCAAGTTATTTTAAAATATGTATCATATATTTGTACAATGAGGTGAGGAAAGTCTTACCTCCCATTCGCAGATTTATGTTTCGATTCACCTAATTGATATTTCAACAGATGCAGCCAAAACACTTCACAAATTTAGAAGTTGGAAGCACACAAGAAGTTCAAACATTAAACCTACAAGAAAGTTTCATCAACCCAAGAGAAGGTTGGAAACGAACATGCGACTGGATTCATCAAATACTGACCTTTACATAAGTTCACCATTTCCGAAAAACACCCCTCCATTTTGTGTTTGTCCCTTTTACCCCCCTGCCACCTTCCAAGGTACCAAGCCCAGAAGGCCCAACTTGCGGAACACCTCAGAGTGCCCCAACTTTTAACCCACCTAATACTATTCCGAGCCCACCTAGTGTAGTTGCCAATCCAGCCACAAACGTGCCTACTCCAACTCAACCGGTGCTTAGCCCGCCCTATTACGATCCCAGTCCTCCAAGTTACGCCCCTAACCCACCAAGTTACGGACCAAGTCCACCGAGTTACGAGCCTAGCCCACCTTTTACTACTCCATCTCCTTATGGATTTGTTCCAAGCCCACATGCATTTTTGCCACCCATAGTTTTCCCACCTCCAACCGTGCCACCACCACCTCACATGTCCCCAACCACGGCCACGTGGTGCGTAGCCAATGCTTCGGTTCCTGATCCAATCGAAGAGGCTATGAATCAGATTCAATCAACTGGATCTTGTTTTGAACCAAACACTTTATTTGCACATGCATCTTATGCATTGAATAGCTACTGGCAAAGGACTAAGGTGGCATGGGACACATGCGACTTTGGAGGAACGGCTATACTTATCACTGTTGATCCAAGTAAGCTCTCATTTCGTAGCTTAATGCACAAACTAAGTTGTCAAAATATCGTATCGATCAAGTTGTGGATTCATAAATCTTAATGAGAAACTTCATGAGATATCTAATATGCTCAAAAGCATCACACTTTAGATTGAAAATGTATCATTTGAGGGAAAAATTGCTGTTACTAATCGCCGTGGATTGCTCCTAATCATGAGTATACTAATGATAAGTGTATTTCTCTCTTGCAGGTTATGATGGCTGCCATTTTCTTTATTTGTAATTTTTGAAGAAACATCAGAATCAGCTGTAGTTGATTAATCAGAAGATGGAGGGGTATATACATATTCGATCAGTGTTCATTTGGGCAGCGATTTTGTAGCATAAATTCCAATTTATCAAGGACATAAACATATATTTTAGATTGTATACTTTGTTTTGGTTCAAATACCGGAGAACAACATCTGAATGATAAATACGACAATTGTACTCACAAATTCTGCAAATTTGTGTTGAAATATGTGGCTGACTCGATCGGAAAAGGCTACGTAGAAGTGGAATAAAAACGAGATTTGAGATACATGGTAAAATCTTTGATTCTAAAACGACCTTTATGCCTGTTTCTCAAACTGAAATATTAAAACTATACAAGTAACCAAATCTGTGCATAAACACATGAGATATTTGCAGTGTACAAATACAAAGCTCAAGACATTCAAAATAATAAACCAAGTTCAAATCAAACATATGAAGTGTGTGTGATTCAGATTGGTGTGTACAGATCTTTGAGAGGGAATGCTGGGAAAGACGACAAGGCAGTGATTTCAAAAGGACAGCTGAACAACGCACATAAACCAGATTAATGACCTCCTGGATTCTGATTCCATGACAAATAAGACGGATCTCCAAGTCGCCTGCATGGGATAACATAAGAGTGATGGTAACTAAATGTTTTTTTGTGCATCTCGACAGTCATATTAAGAGAGATCCTTAGAGCAATTATTGCGGTGATACCAGATGCATGAGGTCAAAAGTGAACTTCAATTAAGGGGGATGCAAGAAAATAAGAAATGATCAAATTATGGATCAGTTGGGGATACAAAAGCTCCAAGTTACAGATAAAACACTATTGATCTTGGTTTGTAAGTGTTTATTTTTTTGGAAAAAAACCCAGAGACTAATTTTAACATTTGGTTTTAGTGAAAACCCGTTCTTTTTCGATTTTGTTAAGGGGAGCTGAAACTGGAGCCCAATCCCGGAAACTGAATTTTTTGTTTTTGAAAAAGT
Source organism: Primulina huaijiensis (assembly GCF_012295235.1). Taxonomy (NCBI): domain Eukaryota; kingdom Viridiplantae; phylum Streptophyta; class Magnoliopsida; order Lamiales; family Gesneriaceae; genus Primulina; species Primulina huaijiensis. The sequence goes on along the minus strand of NC_133312.1, from coordinate 2,477,579 downwards.
GTGTTCTTGTAAACTTTTTAAAAACAGCTTCTCTGTCCCAACATACTCTATGTATCGTAGCATTTGCTAAGTACTTCCATAATAAAAACTGTTCTTTGAAACCATCTTGTAAAAATGTTCTCAGACGTTCATTTATCAAACAAAACACCGCATTGGCTCAAACTACAAGGAATCATTAATTATGGAGCAACTCAACCAAACTACTTAAAATGAATGCTACTTGGTCGTGGATGAAGAATAAATGGGAGGAAATAAATAAGAATTATGAAGAGAAGGCAAACAAATCATACCTTGGCTTAATTAGATAAATAAGAGCGAAAAGTATGGCCAAACCAACGCACAATCCACCCACTGTGAGATACGCAATACCCACAAATTCATTCTTCCCTCCAAGCCAGCTGGTGGTAGAAAGAACAAGTTTCTTCTTGCCATTGAAACTGTAGGTGTTATAATTGTTACTTATCGTCACATTGATGGTATCACCAACTTGAAGATCCACTTCTATTCTCCCATACAATTTTCTAAATGTGGGAAGAGCTGCAGTTCTCATCCAAACCATCAGGTCCTCCTGTTTATTCAACTGTTGAATGGAAACATATTCAGATAGATAATTAGTTTTTTGTAAAGAGTAGTTTAAACTTGAAATAGATAAAAATATAAGAAAAAAGAAAAAAAGAAAAAGGATGCAACTTTACTACTAGCCAATTATTGAAAGTGACAGTTAACAAAGTCAGAACTGATCTAGCAACTTTACACCAATCTGTTGAGCTTGCACTTGCAGCTCGTTCAACCTTTTCTTTTTATTGGATGTCGAAACACAACAGATCAGCATAATTCCAGAACTGCGGTAGTATCCGATTGCAATTTTAATTTTCTTACACTTTGAATTGGTGCATAATATGATTAAATGGAAAAAATTAAAGGAATAAACATTTCCAAGGAAAGTAAAATGCTGAATGGTTAGATTTGATACTATATTCAAAGTGTCATATAATTATGAAATGCAATGCTATAAAACGAGCAATGCCTTCTAACTAGTTCATAAGCCCTCTCCACTCTTGCCTGCACCTCAGTTTTATAAGATATGGTTTTAAGAGAATCTCAATGCAGGTCAAGCTTTACGGACAAGTAAGAGTAAAAATCATATGTTTATAGAGCCAGAGACTTACTGGTAAAGAAGTATCAAGAGTTCCACCACCAACTAGAGTTCCATTCTGAAAATTTTTCGGAAAGACATTTTTCCCAAATTTCCGATCCCTATCACTCTTCCACGAGATATTTGTCTTGTTTATGTTCAACGGCTGGTTGTTGCGAGTTAGTCTATAAGTATCATTAAACAGACTCCAGGCGATAAGACCACAAGGAACAATTGGCCTCCCATCTACGGTTGCCTCAGGCTTACAAGGATCAGTGTCCCCCTCATTTTTTACACTTCTCAACTGCTGATCACTTCGGCTCTTCACATATCTAAAGTCAATCAAGAGATACAAAAGAAATTATAAAAATTCTTGCAGGATTCCTGAATTACAAGAAAACAAACTACTTAAAAAGACAAGTAATCTGTTTAATGTCGTGTACATTAAATTGAAATGAGTGTGTTGTCTAAGAGAGAGCGAGAGCAAGTGCATAAGGAAAACATGAATGACAACTTTATAATTGATTTAATCCACTAAAGTGGAAGCATATATTCAAGTAATATTCCGGGACGTAAATACTAAAAGGACTCAGCCCCATAGGAAAGTGCGAGGTGGTAAGGGTAAACAACAAAAACTCAGCGTTATCAAAAAATCAGAGCAAAGACAGTAAACTCTACATTATACGTACCTACGGTGATTCTGGTAAAAACTGTCAAGTTGGTAATACACATGAATCGGCTGCTTCATATGCTTTCGAACCTGGTGTTGATCGACTCATTAGTTAAAACTCACTAGTAAAGAAGCCAATATGAGGGACATTGAGGCAAAGAGAATAGTAACAAGCAAATACTGGAAGGAACTCACCCTGAGAGTTCTATAACAGGTCTTGTCTTGAGGGCCTTGAATATAGCCAAGTTTGTCTTTTTGGTATTCAATTGGAATGCAGTAAGTCTCGTATCTATCGACAATTTCAACAACCTGACCAATATAAAGGAAAGCTCAGTTAACAATAGCGCTGCGAGAGTAAAGTAGCTGATAAATGAGTCGGAGCATTCATACATCTCGAGAAGCTAAGAGGGAGACAATCCCAATGGGAATGAAGACAATACCAACAAGCAAAAATATTGAGATCACCTGCATCAAAAAGAGCATGCAATCATCAGGATACTTTCATTTTAACTTAATGAACAAACTTTATTATGCCAATGCTTCATTATGATTCAAGCTTGCCAGCTCATTTATTTTTAACATATTTTAATAAATACATATTAAACCTCGCAAGCCTATCAAACAAAATAACTAGATCCGAAATCTGCTCAAATTAGAACACGGTGTGGGCTTGATAGTTTTGAATACGAATCACGCAATATTCAGGCCAACTCGATTTGTTTACACCCCACACGAGAAATCATAATATTTACCCATTTAGGAGTGAGAATAGGTTTGCACGCTGGAAGCTCCTGTTGTGAAAACCTAGAATCTGGAGAGACAGAAAAAAACAATCCACTTAAAATGTTCCGAACCAGTTTGTGATACAGACACAATCATTTTGCTAAATAATCATGAAAAAGGGTCAATCAACATGTTAATGACTTAATGTTATCCAATAGTAAACAGATGAATAATGTATCAAAGGTTTCCTCAGAGACAGTACAAGACCAATGCATCCACCAGTCCACACAATAATAACACTTTCTGTTTAATTTCAACCGATATGACACGTTCTTCTTTTACTTAGCCCATATGAAAATTATGGGCATATTTCAAGGGTTTTCACATGATTTTACAAATGCAAAGTACAATTAATGTGCTATCGATGCTATGTCCTTAAACTGATTAGATGTGAGAATACTTCAGCATCGCGTTAATTTGCATCTAGGAAACTCAACTTCTGTGTGTTGCAATACACTTGCTCTGTTTCTGGAAAACCATTCAAGGGTAACCTACAATAATTTCAAGAGAATTTAAATCCTCAAAATTGTTCAAGACAACTTCCATAAAGTATTACAGTAGATTCCATAGAATCTGTCAAGAAACTTCTATCTCAGCCCCTAGATAAATTTCTTGCCTAGCACCAGAACAACTACTCAAGTCAAGTAAACTACATGTGCAATCTGCTTCGTCAAACAAGGAAAAATATGGAACCTTTGTAGTCCTACAAATTAATTTGGTCGTATCTAACATATATAGAGCTACTTACAAAATTGAGATTTATTTTGCTCGAAAGCTAAATAATACCGAAATTAGTGTTGAATATTTTATCCTTTTCTTTTACTCCAATCATGCACAAACCAAAACAATTACTCAGTCCTAGAATCCGAATATAGCAAATATTCACGACACATCTAAAGTTACATGCCCAGCTGGTCCCAAAAACCTCGTGAAAATCATTTAAACAAAGATCGAGTACAAAGCAGACAACCAAGAACACGTCACACTATCCAGAACATGAATTCCCAAACACAATTTCATCTGCACAACAAGAAAATTCACGAACCGAGACTTCAAAAGTCCTAGAAGATGGGTTATAGAAAAATACACTTTGGTCGCTTGGTATTTCTTCTAGGCCAGGTGGAATCGGCCGATCCAAGTCCTCCCGTACTAGATGATGGAGTATTCGAGTTCATCAAGCCCGCAATAACTTTCTTTATTCTACTTGAATTCAAAACTTACAAAACAAAAGGGGAAAAACCCAAGAAACCAAAGACGATCGGTAGCAAAACACAGAGTTTAACAACAAAAAAAAAAAAGAATGACGGATAATTGGAAATTTGGAATCCAACAGCTCCGGGAGAGAATAAAAAAACAAGAACGAGGTGTTCGGCTACTTGGGTATAAATGAGAAGGTGTGGCGCGACTCAAATTTTCACGCCCTTATTCTTTGACTTGGAAATGTCTCCCCATCGTAGGCTTCACCGTAGACCCAAAAATATTATTGAAACCCCTCAGATTCCTCTCTCTAGAAGCCTGTCTGAACGTGAATCCGGTAGATAAATAATCGGATTCCAGGTGAAATAGGACACAGTCAAATTTGATTGGATTTCGACGCGTTTCAAGCGATGCTCTGCTGCCTTGGGTAATATCCCAAGAATCAGATCCAATCGTGCATCATTAGTTCTACCATGTGCACACCATCGAAGCTTCCGTGATAAAGATTCTAAACCACCTCGTAAGCGTGGGATTTGAACTTTACCAAACCTTATTATGGATTTATAACATTAATTGTGGAGCAATTTTGAGATTAGGGAAATAAAGTTTCAAACATTATTAACAAAAATATGGAATGATATTTTCAATTTATAAAAATCATTTCACATCATCGACAAGTCACAATTTTAGTCATTTTTTTCCGACAAATCGCTTATGTAAATGTAATTTCATTAGTGTTTACATGTATATTGTCAAATCATTATTTTTGATAAAAAAAAAAGAGTAAAATTATCAAAAATCAAAAATTACAAAACTAAAATTTAAATTTGTTAATATAAAAGACAAAAATTGCTAATGACGAACATAAATGACAAAAATTATAATTTTTTCAATTATAAATTTATTTTTATTTGAAAGTTTTGTGTCAATTTTATTCATTTAAAACTTGGGCTAACCCCCCTCCACTCTATCAATTCTCTTGTTTATATTTTGGCGGCTAATAATATACTTTTACATCATTTTTTCAAAGAACGAAAAAAAATCAAATGTCTTCCAATTTTTTGGACGTAGGTTGACTGAATCGAATCAAATCAAATCAACTTACATGATTAAAATTTATTTTTTTTTTAATTTTAAAAGATGACGAAGTTATTTTTGTAAAAAACAATTAATATCACAAAGTAACACCAAATTTTGATAACATAAATGTCTCTTACATGATATAAGAAAGATTACATCCAAAATGGAATGAAAGTTTCAATATAACATATATTTCACCATCTTGTGAAAATGCTTACACGTTTTGAATATGAAACTCGTCGTTTATTTCAGCAGATATTTTATATATTTATATAATAAATGTTTAAATTTTTTATTTATCATTCGTGTAAATAAGTTTTGGATGAAAAATTGGTAAAAATCTGAGAGATAAAATATGGTTTATATAAAATTACATAATTAAAAAATAAGTGAAATTGCGATAATTTCAAAGTTGATTTAGTAGAAATATCGAACTCAAGCATCGACCTTTAAATTATTGTTTATCATTGTTTGTTGCACTAAGAGAGTATGTTTCTTGTGAATAATCTCACGGGTCTATATCCGTGGTGGTGTTTCGAAATTGAATCCAACCAAATCAAATTGCAAAAATCAATACAAATCTTTTCTTGTTAGCGAGTTTTTGTAACAAAATTTATTTATGGTAGATTTTAGCTCAAATAAACATAATCACAGCTCTAAAATTTAAGTTTTTTTTATAAGTTGCAAAATTTCACGAGCAAATAAAATATTTAGTCAACTTCTATAAAATTTCAGTTGTTGTTTTTTTCAAATTATAATATCTCATGCATTAATTTATTATGAAATTTAAAATTAGTCTTCCAAACCATACCAACTGAAATTTATAGTTTGAGTTGGTTTGATTATAAAATTATAGAGTGGGTTTCACGGATCTTAATCTGTGAGACGGGTCAACCTTATCCGTATTCACAATAAAAAGTAATACTCTTAGCATAGAAAGTAATGTTTTTTCATGGATGACCCAAATAAGAGATCCGTCTCACAAATACGACCCGTGAGACAGTCTCACATAAGTATTTGCCAAAATTATATTGATTTGTTTTTATTGAAACTTTGTAAAACCAATAAAATACAGTTTGGTCCGAATATTTTTTTATCTGAAACCAAACCAAAATCAAGATATAGTTGAATACCCAAGTAATCAAGGGACAAATGGAAATGACAAAATTTTGTAAGTTTTTATTGATAGGTGTGTTCGTTCTTGCTGGTTACGCTAGCTGACTCGTCTTTGGGACGGAAGAATATGATTGTTATATCTTCTCTGGTTATGTCTTCGAGAGGGGTGTTGTGTTGGATCTCGGGTTTTCTCGTGCCCAAAAACATCGAAAGTTTTAAAATTTTTATTTTATTTTGACAATCAAAATATTTGTTTGAGCAATTGTATGGTTTTAATAAATAAACATACAAAGGATGTTTAGTAATATATCTTTAGTGAATTAATTCACTTGTAAATCCCTACGAACGTTCTTCGATCTCCGAATCAGACCCACGACCGGATTACTTGTTCCTCTTCTTTCTTGCACTAGAAAATTAGAAGATATTTTTCGTAGAGATAGAACACGAAGAAGAAATCGACTCAATACTATAGATCGAATTTTTCTTGCAACAAGAAAGCAATTTCGAGAGCTGAAAGTTTCGTTCCTTTCCCCCCCCTTTTTTTTTTCAAACTTTCGAAAGAATCCATGCATTCAGAATAAAGAATTCTAATGATCTTTCTAATCCATTATTTACTTAATTAATCAAATTAATTAAGAAATTTTAATATTCTAAATGCACGCCATCCTTTTTCCAATTCACTTGTTTCCACCGAATCATGCTTGCATTATAATAATAATAATCATTATTATATTTTCTAATCCATCCTTTACTTAATTAATTAGATTAATTAAGTTAACTATGGATTTTAATTGCATGCATATATTAGACCAAATCTCGATGCATGTATTGAGAATATCATGCATTAATATTATATTGCTTTGTATGCAAGTTTTTTTTAAAAAAAATTATGGTATCATGAATATTTTCATATTACATAAATCAATATCATATTTTATAAAAACTTAATGGGCTATATTTTAACTCAATTAAAATATAATTAATCATTAAAGCACATTTGAACTTTAATAAATTTGCATGATGGGCTTATACGCTTACAATCCCATGATCCATGCTCTCATTGTATTATTCTCATCTTAATCCCGATCGACGATCCAATATCATCGATGTGACAATTTCAATTTGTTTGTTATTATGATGCACACTTTAATTTCGAGATGACCAATGTCTAAATAAGGCAGGTGTACTCCTTTGACTGTCTTAACAGTCATGCTCTCAAAATTTCTATAAGCTTTTATTAACTTTATTTATAAGCTTATCGATTGATCATATCAAAATTATTTCTTTTAAATTCAACTCATTGAATTTATTATCTCAACGGGAACAAGTAAATAAGTACTTGTGTGACCCTCAATGGTTCAGGGATACAGCTAGTCGTGGGTTCACAACTCTTTGTGATTAAGGACAATTTCTTTTATTCGGGCTTACCCTAATTTGCCCACATTCCATGCACCAATATTTGATCATGAGAATGTCAGAAACCATTTTCTGATTAAACCCATCGAATCATGGTAAGAGCGTCTGATAGTATCGCCCCATGATTCCCTATGTATCACTGCTAGTGCCTGCAAGAACCAGTCGGTTATGATTAACGTACAGTATGGTCCCTTCATCTCATATATTTCGATCGAATCTGCAACCATTGGTTCATCGAGGGTTGCATAAGAATTCGATAACTATGTGACACATCTTTGAGAATATATAGTGGCATCACATGTACAACTGGAGAACTCCTTCTCTAATGTACATCTCATACTCTGGCCAGATATTCCATGCACTATTATTTCATCAAATCACATAAGATATCCACACCCGTAGGTGAGCGGTGAATCCCCGACTACAATGCACTGGCTCCTACATGTGTCGCAACTGTACACAATCTCGCCACCTGATGACTCTCCTAGAGTCGATAAACGAGTCAAAGCACAGCTCTAACATATAAAGCCTCAGTGTTGTCCCGGGTCATAAGGACTAATGATGTACAATCATAACCACAGACTTATCTTCTCGATGAATGATAACCACTTGGAAAGTCCGATGGAGAGTTGTTCGGTATAATCATCATATGACTACCCATCTGCATGTTTGGACATCTCTATGCCCTAACCAAGAAACGCGGTACACAACATCACAGATGCTAGTCTTGAGTTCAAGCGACCGTTATCCATGTTTTAGGCGGCTGAATCGACTAGGAATGAATGTAGATTATACAGTGTTTGCAAATGAGTTTCAACATCGAATTACGATTCATTTGTATTAAAATATAATCAAGGACTTTATCTATGCTGATTGCATGAGTATACAGATAAAGCAAAATGAAACCATGAAAAGTTAAATTATATTAAAATAAAGATTGTTTATTTCACTTGATTCAATAAATTCTGTGGCCAACCGTTGACTTGCAGGACATCTACTCTAACATGTTGGCCACTCTTTCACCAAATGTTTAGATGTACAAGGCGTAAAGATTTTACAGCGGGTTTGGGCGATCCCCGGTTGGAGCATGTACTCTTGTTCTTTCAACGGAATTAGTTGAGAAGAAATGGAGAGGTAAAGCTGGAATTGTAGGATTCACGAGCTATACTCTAGGTTTCTTGTCTCTTCCAGCTGTGGCACTGTTGGTGAGAGGATGTTTGTGGAGATTAATCTATCTCTTGATCTGTGTTCCGTGACTTTTATACTCGATTTTAATGTATTTCACAGTTCAAGAATCTCCGAGATGACTTTTCATCAATGGAAGAAAGGAAGAATTCATGAAAACTCTAAGAACCAACGCCGGATCCAAGAACCAGAGCCAATTAACAGAAAGTTTCTTCAACGGAAGCATTAAGTACTGAGAAGAGAAAGTAAAGGAAACAGACATTCACTCGGCCTTTAAAATCTTGTCGAACAAAGGGTGGGCTCTGTGGCGGCTTGCCGTGGTGACTGTTGGATCTCGGTTTCCTCGTGCCCAAAACGCAGCGGAAGTTTTAAAATTTTTATTTTATTTTGACAATCAAAATATTTGTTTGAGCATTCGTATGGTTTTAATATAAATAAACATTCATAAAAAGTCAGAAAAATTATACCTTTGGTGAATAATTTCACTTAGCTCCAACTACTCCGGTATTAGCGGACGTAGCTCTTGTTGTAAATCCCTACGAACATTCTTCGATCTCCGAATTAGGTCCACGATCGGATTAATTGTTCCTCTTCTGATTTGCACTAGAAAATGAGAAGACATTTTGCGTAGAGATAGAACACAAAAATCAACTCAATTCGAATTTTTCTTGTAAAAAGAAAAATAAAATTGAGAGCAGCCTTTTTTTTTTGGAATTAGGGAGAGCCGAAACATTGTTCTTCTTCTAATTTGGATAGCCGAATGCATGCCTTTTTAAATAAGGATAAGAAATCCTTATTTTAATACTAATTATTCATTAACTTAATTAATCCAATTAATTGTGTTAATGAAATATTCTTATTTCATGCCAAATCTTCGGTCCCCTTTATAAGAAAGCTTCGGTCATGCCTTACAAAATTTTCAAGAAAATTTCGAAAGATTCTTGTGCAAAATAAGAATAATAAAATCCTTAATTATTTTCTAATCCAACCTTTACTTAATTAATTAGATTAATTAAATAATTATGGATTCTAATTGCATGCCATATACATTAGCCAATCTCGAATCTTTAATGCACATATTTTGAGAATATCATGCATTAATATTATTTTGCTTTGTGTGCAAGTTTCTAAATTATGGTATCATGAATATCTCCATATTACATAAATCAATACCATATTTAATAAAAACTTAATGGACTATATTTTAACTCAATTAAAATATAATTTAATTATTAAAGCTCATTTGAACTTTAATAAATTAGCATGATGAGCTTATACTCTTACAAACTCATGATCCATGCTCCTATTAAATTAATCTCATCATAATCCCGATCGATGATCCAATATCATCGATGTGACAAATTCAACTTATTTGTTATTATGATGCACACTTTAATTTCGAGATCACCAATGTCTAAATAAGGCAGGTGTACTCCTTTGACTGTCTTTACAGTCATGCTCTCAAAATTTCTATAAGCTTTTATAAACTTTATTTATAAGCTTATCGATTGATTATATCAAACTTATTTCTTATAAATTCAACTCATTGAATTTATTATCTCAACGGGAACAAGATAATCTAGTACTTGTATGACCCTCAATGGTTCAGGGATACAGCTAGTCGTGAGTTCACAACTCTTTGTGATTCATGACAATTTCCTTTATTCGAGCTTACCCTAGTTAGCCCCATTCTTTTCATCAACACCTTGATCAAGAATGTCAGAACTCATTTCTGATTGCACCCATCGGATCATGGTAAGAGCGTCTAGTAGCATCGCCCCATGATCCCCTAGGTATCACTGATAGTGCCTGCAAGAACCAGTCGATTATAATTAGCGTACAGTACGATCCCTTCATGTCAAATATCCCGATCGAATCTGCAACCATTGGTTCATCGAGGGTTGCATATCAATTCGATAACTATGTGTCACATATAATAGTGGCATCGCATGTACTATTGGCTAACTCCTTCTCCAACGTACATCTCATACTCTGGTCAGATATTCAATGCACTATTATTTCATCAGATCACATAAGATATCCACACCCGTAGGTGAGCGGTGAATCCCCGACTACAATGCACTGGCTCCTATATGTGTCGCAACTGTACCCAATCTCGCCACCTGATGACTCTCCTGGAGCCGGTAAACGAGTCAAAGCACAGTCCTAGCATATAGAGCCTCAGTGTTGTCCCGGGTCGTAAGGACTAATGGTGTACAATCATAACCACATACTTATCCTCTCGATGAATGATAACATCTTGGAAAGTCCGAGGGAGGGTTGTTCGGTATAATCATCATATGACTACCCATCTGTATGTTTGGACATCTCTATGCCCTTACCAAGAAACGCAGTACTCAACATCACAGATGCTAGTCTCGAGCTCAAGCGACCTTTATCCATGTTTTAGGTGGCTGAATCGACTAGGAACGAATTTAGAATATGCAGTGTTTACAAATGAGTTTCAATATCGAATTACGATTCATTTGTATTAAAGCATAATCAAGGGCTTTATCTATACTGATTGCATGGGTATACAGATAAAGTATAACGAAACCATTAAAAGTTAAATTATATTAAAATAAAGATTGTTTATTTCACTTGAGTCAATAAATTCCCTAGCCAACCGTTGGCTTGCAGGGCATCTACTCTAACAGTGACGGCAGCGGTCTTTAGCATTGGCATGATATATTACGGCTTGCCTTTAGGGCTCGGGAATATGTAGTTCGATCTGTACTTGAGAATGAAGCTGAACGCTCTAACGGAATTTCCTGCCTCGTTCCTTACGTTCTTCCTCGTCGGATTATTAAACAGAAGATCGATTATTGGGTGAACACTAGTGAGTGGAAACTGCTGTGTTGCTTGCTTTTTGGTGAAACAAAAGGGTGTTCAAATGCGGCGAATTAGCATCTTTTTCATTGCTTGCATGAGAGCTAACGTGATATTGATCTATGCATTGGAGTTGTTTCCAACGTTTGTGATCCCGGCAGTTTCAATGGTGCGGCAGGCGGGAATGCTAGGCGGGGTGCTCGCCCCCGTGCTAGTAGCTGCGGGCAAGAAAACTGGGTTGATTTCATACGTGGTGTTAGGGGTGACAATTGGGTTATGCGGGTTGTGTGTTGTTTGGCTGCCAGAAACCGAGGGGCGAACGCTGTGTGATACAATGGAAGAAGAGGAACCAAAGAACAGTATTGAATTCTCTCAAGTTCAGATATTCTATTCCATCACCAAGTCTCCAATTCAAGGCTCCATGCATGCATATATGATAAGAAAACATTCTTGCATGTGTATCATATAAATTCTCAAAATTCTGCAGCACTTTATTATTGAGAGAAATTATTTAGGAATCTAAACAAAAAGGGAATTTTTTTTTTAGATCTTACAAAATTCCCCTCCAAAAAAAGATATAAAGTATAATAATACGGTAATGTGTTAAACAGATCCTGACTCTTATACTTCAGTTCTAAAGCTAACAATTTTTAAAATATTAAGTACAAATAAGGTTATTTGAACAAAGTGTTTATCAGAAAACTACACATACAAGGAAACGAATGATTTTAAGCCTGGGGAAACTAGTAGATGATGCTAAACATGTGCATGTCGTTAACTGCAGATTAATCAAACTTAAATCGGGAGAAGTGAATTAATATGGCTGCTGATACAATGTCTCCAGATGTCCAACTGTTATATTGCTTCGCGGCTTTGGTGTATGCTATAGCGGTTCTCCTTCAAAGATTTCTTCTGGGACTCTCTCACTGGGGCATTCAACCGGTGAGGTCAACTGGCAACCGGAATCTGGAGTTAGAGGCTCGTGATGAGAGTCACAAGAAAGGCTCTTGGCTGTGCCGTGTTCTTTGGCAGGCTTTTCTGGGAATGGTGACTCACATGTTGGACCAGGAGTAGTTGGGTCATTTTTAGAATCTGATTCGGGGTCATTGTCCGCAAAGCCAGGTACTTCCAATATAACACCACTGATGCGCTGTTGCTCTTCAATTATCTTCTTTAAATACTTTCCTTGGGCTTCTATCCGCAGCTGTAGCTGTCGTTGCACCTGTAAAATTATTTGTTAATGTAACGTGAGGATACACTTTAACAACAAAGAGATGCAAGAAATCTACCTTAAATATCATGGCAGTTCACTTTAACGGGAAACAAAATACACACAGTTGTGCAGGAGAATGTCATCTCAATCTTTTCTTGAGGGTGAAAAAAGAAAAGCTGGAAAATAAGCAAGGATTGCTCATTCAAATTCAGGAATCTGGAAAGCTTTCTTTTGTATACCCTAGTCACTAGCACAAAATTGGTGACATGATTGAGTGGCAAATGACATATTTTAATAACCGAAAATGCTGATAATAACCTTGTCGGCCTGAATAATTGTTAAATGTCAGCGTGAATTGATTTACGCATCTTTTGATCATAAATTTCCCAAGGTTTACGGAATTTGTGTTGTTCAACACCAATGCGAATCCACGAGTTAAACAGAATGCTTGTAATTTTATGATGTACAGAGAGACCAATAAATGCATCACACTTGTGCAAGATCAGTTATGCAACATATCTCCCACATAGTTCCGCCCTGTAATTGATAAAACAGATTCTCCAGGGATTAAAAACTTTACCTCTAATTGCTCCTGAAGCCGCTTTTGAACCTCCATCTGCAGCTTGAGTGCTTCAGTTATTTGCATCCCACTACAAGAAAAACACACACAATCTAGCTGATATCAAATTGATCATTTAGTAAGTAAGATGGTACCATATTTCTTATTGGGGTGGTCACATAATCCATGGAAAGAGAATCAGAAGCAATACATTACACATGAACAAGCAGAACGGAAAAAGGGCTGTTACTCAAATAATTGCTCACTGATTAGATCCAGAAGTTGTAGAACAGTCATGCACGTCCATAAAATGATCCAAAGTAAAATTTGAAACAAGATGAGGGAGAAGATTCAACTTACGATGAACCATCCAAGCTGGAAAGCATGTCCCCTTCTTTCTTTTCAAGCTTTTTCCCTTGAAACGTAAATCAAGAATATAAATGTATGAGTTAGCCGATCAGAAAGGAGAATATACTGTAAAACCACATTAGTACATGATGACTGACTAGATAAAAAAAAAATACAAGATGGCAACATACCATCAGATGAAGAATCTGGAAGATATTTGGCAAGCCGATATTTCTGTTTGCAACAGCGAAATTAGCGAAATATGCCTAGCAGCAGGATACACAGATAACACACTGAAGCGAATTTGACAATATGTATACCTGTAAGTGGCTCTTTACATGGTAAATTGTCAGACCTTGAACTCCCATAACTCTAAGAACACCTTTTGGAGTAGCCCCTGAATCAAGGAAATTGAAAGTATCAGGGACTATTATTTTAATGCCCAAGTGAATGATGATTGCAGCAGATATTGCTCAATTAAAAGGCACAAAAATAAAGCCCTTGGGGATAATATTGCAAAATACTTGGATAAAAATAATGTCAATTCAAAATGTTGCCCAACACTTGGCAAGAGTATGAGGAGAACTGGGAAACCAAGCAAAAGTAATTTCTTCAAACAACACAGTGAGGGGAATGGGAATGTTGACATGATCATCTACATAGAGTGGGAACCAAAACCTAGTGATGGATTGTTACTTGCATATCAGATCCAACATAAGTTCCTTCGACCATTCAAAGTGACGACATACACCATTCTTCTATCTTTCGATCTTAACAGAGATGCACTATGCCTCTCCTGATGGACTATGACAGAAACACTGAAGAAGAACACATTCTCTAACAAAAAACACAAGCTCTCTTGTACATATATAAACCTTTTTCTTGTATGCACTTTCTAGGCCTGTGCTTTCATTCCATTCAATGGGTTTTTCTTGTTTATTATCAGGGTATTCTTGCAAACTCCCTCACATGAACACTCTTTTGTTTTATATATATATATGTGTGTGTGTATATATATATATATTTGGGGGAGGGTGTAGATAAAAAAAAAACTCACGATCTGGACCACCAAGTTGGGCTACAGCATCAACAAATCGATCGTGAAGCTCGTGTGTCCAGCGAAGCCGCTGCTTAGATGAGAGACTTGCATTGTTACCTCCACTAATACAATCCATTGCGCTTGAATCACAGTCTAATGATTGGCTTCGGACAATTGCATTATTGTGAACTAGGCTTGAGCTAGAAACACCTTTGTGTTGATGCATATTTCATCGATCTATGGCAGGCAACAAATATCACAAACATCAATACTATCAGGCCCAACATTGCTAGAATAAAGAAACATATTCATGATCCTGAATGATGAGGTAAAATATCAAGCAACATAACAACGACCAATGTAAGAGCACGAATGAAAACTTATTTGGTCATCAACTTTAAGCATTTTTCTAATCCGTTAACTTCCCCCTTTTCAGGGACAATTGACAATAAAGGACACAGGATTGATAAACATTGTGCTAATCCACTTACTTCATTTCTTCCACGGGACGGATGACCTAGTGTGGGGGCCGGGGAGGGTATCGGGTGTAAAAATGAGCACTAGATTTCCGCAATAACATATTATGAATAGTTTAGTTAAGATATCCTTAGGTGTTGTTCTAATCCATTTAGTTAAATTTTCTTCCCCACAAGGATGGACCAATGGTGGGGGACATAGGACAGGGCAACAACATGCACTAGATTTCCCTCAAGCGATAAATTTAGAAAGCTGGTTATCATTCAATAAGTGTACCAAATTAAACAGACTTTTATTCTTGTAGCATTATTTCGCTGCAGTCGTAAATACCATGTTTGACTTTAATTTAATTAAAAATTACAGATCTCACGCTGCAATCATTGTTATGATGAAAAGGCAACTACATATGTATTTACGAAGCAACGGCATACAATTAAATCTTCACAATCACAACAACGATGATGGACCTTGAAAGAATCTAAGTGAAACCTAGATGAACTGAAAATTCCAACAGGTAGTAAAGCAACAAAGAGACCACCATATGAGGAAGAACAACTTGGGGGAAATTGCTCATCTAGTTCTAACTTCTAACATAAATACATCCAACAGCAAGAAATAGTGTGTATGAACATCATTCGAATCATCTGGTATAGTGTGTATCGATGAACATCATTCGAATCATCTGTTTCTAACTTCTAAACAAAAACACATCCAACAGCAAGAAATAGCGTGTATGAACATCATTCGAATTATTTCACGCCATAATAATGCGGCCCTCCTGACATAAGATCAAATTAAGAAGAAAACCCAAAGTTCATGGAATGCAGCAGGGAGCAAGTTCCGCTATATGTAAAAAAGGCCAAAAAACACAAAATTAAGCGTCCTTACGACAATTAGCCTCATACACAGCCTGACCCATTTCAGTTCTCAAGGGGACTGAAACGCCCAACCGAAATAGTTGACCAAACTCCAAAACCAAGGGAACATAGAGTTCAAGAAAGTGATGGGTAATGCAAATTCAAACGATAGGAAGAGTAACAAAAATAAAAGGAGAAATGAAAAGTAACTTCTATACCCAGATCCCCTGATCCTCGGACCCTTTGAAATGCTTTCAGAAACAGCAGATTCGAGCTACACAGCTAAATTCACTGCAGTTTCTGCAACCCAAATTCCTTCAAGAACACGTAAAAGGAACAGTAGTAGAACTAAACTTAATTATAGGATAATTCAACTTTCCTTGGAGGGTATATAATAATATCGAAATAATTGAAATGAGCTAAAACAAGAGTGATTCAAGTCTCTGAAATTTGGAATAAAAAGTCGTTTCAAAATTTATATAAGGAAGCTTGTAGTGGTGACAGAATCTTTTACCTCAAATTATCTGTCAATTGAATCAACGGTTAAGATTGTACTTGGAGTTATATTATGAAGAAGTTAACTGCATCAACCTTGACATGGCATCGTTATTTGGCTCATTTAATGGATATTTTTTGCTACATAATTTTATCTTTTTTTTGTATGTTAAAAAACATCTGGAGTATGTCTTTTGTGAGACGTTCTCACGAATCTTTATCTGTGAGACGATCAACCCTACCGATATTCATAATAAAAAGTAATATTTTTAGCATAAAAATTACTATTTTTTCATAGATGACCCAAATAAGAGATCCGTCTCACAAAATACGACCTATGAGACCGTCTCACATAAGTTTTTGCCAAACATCTTATACATATTTTTTATTTTAATGTCGTAAAAACCCCTTTAAGCCGTGAGAAATGTGCAAGCAATTGATTTTGCAAAAAATGATTAAATTAGGATATTGTTTTATAAGTTTCAATTTGAAGATATAATAAATACGACAGGTTCTAAGATATATATATACACACACACACACACACTAGCAATAAGATACACATGTTGTCTGTAATAAAAATTAAGAAATTAATGTGTGAAAAAAAATTTAAATTGATTTGAGATGTCAATATGTTTAAGTCGTCCAGTCATATAAAATAGTTAGGTTAGATTGGATGTTTCTCAACGGACAAAATTACGGGCATATCTTCCTAATGGTGCGTCGCGACGGGTTGTAAGTCCACTTGCCCCAACTCGACAAATTACACATAAAATTAATTACATTTGTCGGTCATCTAAAATAGATGGTTTAAATTGAGTTGATAATTTTTAAACTCACCAAAAAAACGTGTTGACTCACCCCTTTAATGGTGTATTACAGCGATATATTTCCGATTAGTTACGTAATTTTCACTTTTCATTTAAAAATTATCTAAATGATCTATTTCAAAAAAAAAGGAGAAATATTATTTAAATTACGTAGCAGCCACGACAATCGTAGAAATATTTATTGATGATACTATTTCTAATGTTTACATGAATTTTACAAATTTATCTTTCTTGACTTTTTGATCTTGTAGCATTTTTTATATCAAATATTTGTTAAGATATAAACGTATCTTGTCCGACACATCAATAATTAGAAAATATAATAGTTCGGTGCTTAAAATATTAATAAAATAAATCAAATTAATTATCTATTTTTTCATCTCAAAGTTTAGGTCAATTTTATTATATATTGCCACCACGAATGAGGAATTCTTAAACCAATAACAATTATCCATATATCTACTATTAATTAAGTGCGATAGGTACTTAACCAATCTTTTGTAAAATGTTTTCTTTATTTCCAAAATTACTCTACACATTTGGCTCTATTATATAATTTTTTTATTTAATTTGAATTTTGAAAAAATGATTATATTTTATTTATTAAATTATTATTATTTTTTATTTACTGTAATAAAATATGCTTAAATTTTTATATTTCATGATTATGTAAAAAGTCTTCTTTATAATTATCATGTTATATTTACTTTTGTAAACATCATAATTAAATCAAATTTTTTTTAAAAAAAATATGTAAAATACATAATATTCGTGTATTATATTACACAAAATATGTCGCTAGTACACTATTAAGAAAGATGCTTTACTATATCAAGATTCGGGAAATATCTTTTTTATTTTTTAATAAAAATTTATGGCAAATAATCTAAATAATAAATTATTCTAATTTATTTATTTATCTAATATGTGATTCATCTAATTTATATCATTCCCTGAGTTCCCTCTCGCTTAATTTTATCCTTAATTATATTAATTTCATCTCACTTATTTTCTCATATATATCTGTATAAAAAGTCATATGAGACGATATCACTAATCAATTTTATTAAACAAATATTTTATTTGAATTTTTTGTGAATAATTATTTATATTTATATTTATATTTTATTATTATTGTCCAAAATGAAAAGAGCTCCATGGGACTGGTGTTGGTGGACCATTAGTCAATTGTTGCCCACTGTAGTTTTGGACAGCTGTACACAATCAAATCTCCCAACGGTCAGCTGGGTTGAGAGCTGCCCGCTGCCCAGATGATGCCACAATGGACAGAAGATGACAAAGATTGGACGTTGACCGGCAACGGAATCTTCTACAGTATATTCCTGCAGGTGCCCGTTGTGAACTTGGGACGTTGGTTTATTTTGGACCTTGTGTGGACACCACTTTGTTTTTAATGTTAATTAGTTTTTAATGCGATCGTCACATTGTGGAAATCAAACAATGTGATTTATTTTCTATGTTTCTTTACATTGGACTAAGTTGATATTTTCCATAGGATATACATACATATGAGTTTAAGACACCGCTTGATCCGTGAGATGAAATGTAATGTGAATGATTAAAAAATAGATATATAAAAAAATTTGTAGTGTAATTGAACAGTTTATACTTATCGTATTGTTCATACTAAATGACTGTACTTTTTTAATTTAAAAGACCGATAATTTTCATCTTAATTTTTTTTAATAAAAAAGATAACTGACGGAAACTTGACTCGAATATCGTTTAGAAATTGAATAAAAACATGATTCGATTTAGGAAGATCTTTCGTAGTTGATTTTTTAACAGTTCTTTCTAACAATATTAATGTTTTCATAATAATCTGACATCAATCACGAATGGAATGAAATCGATTTGTGGAAGTTGAAAGGTTATTGGTAGAAAATAATCATTCTCTCCAAAAATTCAAATATTCAAAATTTAAATAAAAATATTTGAATAATTCGGGTCGGGTCGGGTCGGGTCGGGTGCGATCTTGTAAACCCGTTTCATTTTTTTATATCTCTCACTCGCACATGAGAGTTAGACATTTTACCTAGATACATCGTAATCATATACCACCAATTTCATTAAATCAGATGGATCGTGTGACCAACTACCTTATTAAATAAGAGCTCAGAGCTATACACCAGCTAATGATATATAACAGCTTGATTCAAAAACGTATATGAGGACATTCAACTCGCAATACCACATATTTATTTTATTATATCAATCAATGTATCTCTTGTCTCAAAATAAAATAAAAGAGTATACTTGATTCAAAACTATTTATGTGTTAACAATTATGTTTTAATAACTAAGTTAACTAAAATTAGTCAACTTGTGAATACAAAATAAGTGACAAAATAAATATTTTTTCTCACTAGAATCTTTCAATCTTTATTTTAATTGCTTTCTTAGACATGTATGCATTACCGAATCATCCATGATTATTAGTAGAACGCTAAACAACAACACTAAAAAAACAATTGAAAGTTTTAGAAGTATAATAATGATGTTATATATAAACCTATGGGTCTAACACAATGGGTTGAGACTCTACTACACATTATCCAAATGGTAACTTCGACACACGTGATATGAAACACATGTTACAAAGTGATTTTTCCTCTTTGGAAACGTATGTCAAAAAAATATCATATCATACAGATCTTCGTTCAAATATATCTCAACGCTTAACTTGAGATTATCATTCACAGAGCTAACCAGAATTGCATGAATAGTGTAGTTTTTATCTTTCCATGTTTGGTAAACTTCTTGATCTCTTCTGTATTGAGCAATGTTACCCATACTAAGGTCTTTCATGATTTTGTTGATACCCTCTAAGACATTTTGTTCATTAAGCACATATCAAATATTATGGAGTCAAGTATCATAGTTGTCACAATTCAATTTGTCACCTTTGTTAATGTCGACAATGATAGACTTTAATGACATGGTCCGAATATTATTAGAAATGATAACACATGTTAATACTCATTTAATGTACACATTAATTTTGTTATTAAAATCAACATCTATGATAATTCAACATGATATACGGATTCGAAAGTTCACTAGGTTATCAATCATCATTTACATTCATAATATTGCATCATCGTATAATTGATTTAAAAAAAATAAATAAATAAATTTATTTTGGATGGAATAACAATGACTCCTAACAATTTATCTCCTTAAATGAAATCTAATTTCTTATTGATATTCATGTGAGATATCATTTTGGTCATCCCTTTCAAGAGCCTATCTAATGGAGCAAACTTCAAAAGACAAACATCAACATTTATCCTTAAAAATTCTTCATCTCGAATTTGGCCTCTTTATCTTATCTCTTAGTCAATGATGACTTCAACAGGTCAAAACAGATAATTGATCCCTTTTGCTTTAAGTATAACATCAATTATTCTTCCAACATCCAGGTAGAGAATTTCTTATTAGTCGAACTGTAATGTTTAAAAATTTGTAATTTTACTATTCGTTTCGAAGTTATTTGAACTTCAGATGTTATCAGAGAATCTTAAGTGTGTGTCTAATTCTCACCATATATATCGTTAAGATATGAACAAATATTAAATTGAACACAAATTCAACCTTAATATTCAAAGTTAAAAGATGAAAATTTTCTTATATCACAACAATCTCTCAATCTCAATTCTCAATGTTACTGATAAATTTCCTTTACATCAAACTCTTACTTTTGAATCGCATTACGTACGGAAAAAATGATTTCCCAATTATAGTATATATCTTTTTGTTTTATTTCAAGCCTTTTTAAAAATAGTATCATGGTTACATGGAAAGTCGAGCACCAAAAAAAAAATTCTAGATTCAATAAAAATAAATCGGAACATCCTTGCTCAATTTTCGAACATGCATGGCAAGCCAAAACTCATTATATTCATTTTCTTCTGAATTTTTTTTTTTTAAAAAAGGCTACTGTGGGAAAAAATACGTGTTGAAATGGAAAACTTTGTCGTAATGCTTCACGTATCGTGTCTCCCCCCATCTTCCTTTTTTCTTTTTAAATTTATTTTTATTAAAGCAAATCATAAATTTCATCAGAAAATTTGAATACGA
Source organism: Primulina huaijiensis (assembly GCF_012295235.1). Classification (NCBI taxonomy): domain Eukaryota; kingdom Viridiplantae; phylum Streptophyta; class Magnoliopsida; order Lamiales; family Gesneriaceae; genus Primulina; species Primulina huaijiensis. The sequence goes on along the minus strand of NC_133312.1, from coordinate 2,456,249 downwards.
TTCTTTGTGTGTGTAAAAGAATATGATTCATTTTCTTATTCGTTTTCTTTCATCTGTATTGCAACACGCAATACTTTTCCACAAAAAAGAAACTTCTCCAATGCACATGCAATTTCAGAATTCATGTTAAAAGAAATCCACTTTCGATTCACAGAAGCAATATCTTTTTTCATTCCGTCAAAGGTTACCGAAATACAAAAAAAACAAGGTTAGAATATCAACTTACACATGACTATGATATCAATGACGGAAATTTAACTCAGATATTGTATATAAATCGAATAAAAACATGATTCGATTGAAGATCATTCGTAATTGATTTATTAACCTTCTTTGTGGCGATATTAATGATTTACAACAGTCCGACACCAATAATGAATGGAAAGAATCGATTTGCATAATCCAAATGCCTAAACAAATGTGCGATATATTTCGTTTGCAATGGAGAAAGGAAGTCTAGAGTTTTCTCACTTCTGAAAGATGCATTGATATTTTTTTATGTGGTGTGGAAGTTGGGATGTTATTGGTAAAAAAAATAATCGCTCCCTCCAATCATTCAAATTCAAATAATATTTGAATTATTTGGGTCAAGTCAGCCATCATGTACGATCCGTTAACCCATTTTTTTCATTACAATAACCTATTTTATTCTTCATTTTTTTAATGTCCAGATGCGTGTGTCACGACCCGTTAGTTTATAATGAATACATAATTTTGTGTGGCAAATAATAGGAAGGGTTTGAATTACTTCGACAAGTTTCACCAAAAAAAGAAGAAGAAAAACTCATGGACTTCGTCAATGCTTAAAAACCATATTCTTGCAAGACAATTCTTTCGAAATGTTCATGCGTTATGTTTAATATAATCGACATTTTTCATATGTAGATAGATAATAGAAGGCATCCGACATAGGTTTTCGTTCAAATTACAAATCTTCTTGAATTTTGATGCATTAATGCTATTATTGGGGCTGGATCTGGATGAAGCCCAATAAGGGACATGTAAGCCCAATTTTGAATGGCCCAAAAAATTAAACATGTAACCAAATTTTATATTATTTTAATTGGGTTTCAAATCATAGGCCCACTAAATTAAGGTTTTATAAATTAAAGTCAACGTAAACTTATTTAAAACATCAAATGGATTGGTTGTGCTAGTTTATCAAATAACCGAGGCAGTGCTTATTCTATAGTTTATTAATTCTACAAAATTATAAATTCTTACCTGAAGAAAATTATAATTACATAATGGAGTTTTTATTTTTGAAAACATATGAGTAGGATGCATCCAACATTATTCTTGGAAAAAGTACAAAAATATATATATAAATTAATGACGTGGAAACCCGCAGTTGTTATCATTCTGTACATACTATATAAACCTCGAACTAACAAAAATCACAAATCTTCAAGTTTATTTTAATAAAACTTAGTTAATACTTGCTTGTCGAAATGAAAAATGAATAGTATTTAAATGACTATTTAGGATATGAGTAGGTCTATTGTGAGACGGTATCACGAATCTTTATCTGTGAGACGGGTCAATCTTACCGATATTCATAATTAAAAGTAATATTCTTAGCATAAAAAATAATAATTTTTCATGAATGACCCAAATAAGAGATTCGACCCATGAAATTGATTCGTGAGACCGTCTCACAAGAGTTTTTTGTGTTATGATATTTCAATCTATAATCTATTAAGTTGTAAATATTTTGAATATTATTTATTATATTTTTTATAACGTTTTGAAAAATTCTCTTTAATAGAATAATTTGATTGCCCACTACTATTTGAGATATTTGATTTTTTTTTTTTTTTAAATTGGACTCAAACCCATGTTCAAAGTCTCTAATTTGCCGTACAAAATCTATTTCTATTGTTTTCTAGACTCATCTGTTTTTACCTACCTATGAATAATTGCTCATGTTCCATAATAATTAATGATTTTCCAAGTGATCTGACATCTGTTGTGTATCTGTCTGATTAAAATTATTAATTAATATTAAAAATATTAAATTAGGCATATTCCAAGATCTTGCAGGATCTACGTAATAATCAATTAATTAATTATTCAGCAAAAATAATAATATCCTCCCAGAAAAAGACAACTCCAAATAAAATATATTTTTTCAAAAAGCAATAATTTAAATTTAAATAATATAAGTGGCATATATCATTCCAAATTTCCAAGTCGTTATCAAATCATCTTCCATTGAATCCATTTTCTACACACTCCCAAGTCCGCATTTTTAATTGTTAAATCGAAAGTCTAGTATTGTACTACGGACTTCGAGTGTACTTGGTGTGTAGGTGGCGGAGTGTAAATGGCGGCTGTGGCAACGTCGTCGCCCATTGGATTCAAGAAAATTTGTGGGTTTTCAGTTTTATCATCCTTTGATTTGAATGGACAGGGAAAGTTGCAGTGGCCCGGTATTAGTGCATCCAAATCGGATCTGTTTGGGGGTTCTGTTGGCGTGAATCGTAGAGGAAGTAGAAGAGTTAGTGGAAGGAGAAGAATGCCTGTTACACGTGTGGTTTCTCCAAAAGCTGTTTCTGATTCTAGTTCTTCACAAACTTGTCTTGATCCTGATGCTAGTTCTGTATGTATGCTTTTCTCAGTTGCTGATTTGTGTTTCTTTAATTTTCTCAAGTTGTGCCTTTTGGTTTGAATTATTTTGTTGATTTCATTGAGCTTTGTTGCGATTTGATTCCATACTTTGGCTGATATGGGATTCTTTTCTTTTCGTTTTTTTTTTGTCTTGAAATTGTTATGTTTTGATTGATTGTTAGAATGAGTGATGTGTAAGTTTTGGTTTTTTTTCTTAAAATGCATGGTGGTCTGAATCTCGACTCAAGGGGCATGATGTTTCTCTTTTTTTATTTTGTTGAAATTGTTTGGCTGCGGTTTTCTTGATAATTTTGTTGTGTCTTGAAGTTATTCTGTATTAATTTATTTTTACAAGGATGCACATAGATTGAGATGGTTTTCTGAAAAATGCATGATCCGTGTATCCTGATTCAAAGGAAATGCATCATTCAAAGTGAATAAAGTTGTAACTGAACTTTGTTATAAATCATTCGAAGGCATTATGAGGGATTCATTCTTTGTTCCCTGCATGATTGGATGAAGGTAGGACTTACATATCATCTTAACTTGAGTGGCGAAAAGCTGAGTTTCTGCAACTTTTTGTCATCAAAACCAAATATTGCAAGATTATGGTGGTTTAAGCTTTTCGTAAGTTTTTTCATGCTTGTGTTAACGTTGGATTCTGAGAAGTTTTTAGTTCATCTAACAATACCTCTAGATTCTGCTTGCACGTTTTTCAGTGGAAGAGAGTGCAATGAGCTCCATTTCTCCAACTAATCATCTAATACATGAGTTTGTGATTTAGCATGTCACTGAACAAATATTTTTTTCTTAATGTTTGCTCGTGCAGAGTGTTTTGGGAATCATTCTTGGAGGTGGAGCGGGGACTCGACTTTATCCTCTTACCAAGAAAAGAGCGAAACCCGCTGTCCCTTTGGGTGCAAATTATCGCTTGATTGATATTCCTGTTAGTAACTGTATGAACAGCAATATATCAAAGATCTATGTCCTCACTCAATTCAATTCTGCATCCCTTAATCGCCACTTATCACGGGCATATGCAAGTAATATGGGTGGTTATAAGAATGAAGGGTTTGTTGAAGTTCTTGCTGCTCAGCAGAGCCCTGAAAATCCTAACTGGTTCCAGGTAAGAGCAATAGGAAAACATGTGCTTACCTTGCAATCTCGTAAGCAGGCTATGTGTCTAAAACTTAATGTAATTTTGCATACTAACATGTCGACAACCTTGATTACTCCTCCTAAAATCCTTTTTTCTCTGAAGACTTCAAGTCAATTGGAATAAGCTTGACGAGATTTAAAATGTCAAATTCTTATTACTTTATTTTCCATGGATATTTTAGGGCACAGCTGATGCTATAAGGCAATATCTATGGCTTTTTGAAGAACACGACGTTCTTGAATTCTTGATTCTTGCTGGAGATCACTTGTATCGTATGGATTATGAGAGATTCATCCAAGCCCACAGAGAAACCGATGCTGATATTACAGTTGCTGCACTGCCAATGGATGAACAACGTGCTACTGCATTTGGTCTAATGAAAATCGATGAAGAAGGAAGGATAATAGAATTTGCCGAGAAGCCAAAGGGAGAACAACTGAAGGCAATGAAGGTATAAATACGAACAATCATCATATTTCTTATATTGTCTCTTCTAGCATTTATTAAAGATCTAAATGACTGGCTCTTTTATTCATCAGTCTTTTGTGATTATTCTAGGTTGACACGACAATTTTAGGCCTTGATGACAAACGAGCAAAGGAAATGCCTTACATCGCGAGTATGGGTATCTACGTTTTCAGTAAGGATGTAATGTTGAATTTGTTGCGTGAGAAGTTCCCTGGAGCCAATGATTTTGGAAGTGAGGTTATTCCAGGTGCTACTTCTGTTGGCATGCGGGTAAGTCATTGTTAAAGAGTCATAGTTTTCCTGATCCACGAGCAAGTCATAATTTAATATATCAGTACTTCCCTTTCTGTTCCAATCTTTTGTGTTTCAGGTTCAAGCTTATTTGTTTGATGGTTACTGGGAAGACATTGGAACTATTGAGGCCTTTTACAATGCGAATTTAGGAATCACCAAGAAGCCAGTCCCAGATTTCAGGTCAGTTGCTGAAACATCTAATTGTAGTAAATAAATCATCCTTTCCATGCACCAACTGACCTAGAACTGCATTTTACTTCATCTGCAGTTTTTATGACCGTTCTTCTCCAATATACACGCAACCACGCTACTTGCCACCTTCCAAAATGCTTAATGCCGATGTTACTGACAGTGTCATTGGTGAGGGCTGTGTAATAAAGGTAAGATTTTACATTACATACAATCAAAGGAAGATGATGAAGTACAGAGTGAGCTTAACTTAAATGTTGGCTTGTAATCTTCGCAGAACTGCAAAATTCACCATTCTGTGATTGGTCTGAGATCATGCATCTCCGAGGGTGCGATTATAGAAGACACCCTGTTGATGGGAGCTGATTATTATGAGGTATTATTTGATTAAACAAGCTCAGACAATGTTTCTTTCTTTCCCGAAAAGATACTCGTTTTGCAGAAACATAAAAAAAAAAAAACATATCCACATTCTTTTAAAAATCTTTCTAAAAAGATATTTTCAGCTCATTTCCACATTTCCCAATTCCCAATACAATCATTATTTTACATCATCTTTTTGTCATCACTATGCTAAATGTTAACATGGTACATTAAATTTTAAAATTTTAAAATAGCAATATAACATTCAAAGAAATAATTAACCAACACATTATGACGTGACTTGACATTTACAGCAGACGTTTCCTTCCAAAAACACAACCAAACAGACTTCACATTCACCAATTCATTTTCGAGAAATACATTTCCCAGAAAATACTGAAAACAAATTCAGACACTCCCTTGTATACTTACTCGTATGAAAATGCTATCTCCGACTATTTCATAGTTCTGGTGGTAATCTTGCTTGTTCCTCTGCCCCAGACTGATGCAGACAGAAGACTCTTGGCTGCAAAAGGTAGCGTGCCAATAGGTATTGGCAAGGAATCTCACATCAAGAGGGCAATAATCGACAAAAACGCCCGCATTGGAGACTATGTCAAGGTAAATATGTAGAATGCTTATTTCTGGTGATATAATCCTCACATGATCTTATTCTATTGATCAAAGGAAGCTAATTTTCGAACATTGAGATGGTGCTTAATGGCTGCTGTGATTATTTTACAGATAATTAACACAGACAATGTGCAAGAGGCAGCTAGAGAGACAGACGGGTATTTCATCAAGAGTGGCATTGTCACTGTGATTAAGGATGCTTTGATTCCAAGTGGGACGATTATTTGAAGACAATGGATGACCAATTACCTCATGTTCCTTGATCTATTTCACTTTGTTTCGTTGGACTGCACTTTCTCCGAACATATCTTGTAGGATTCATTTTCCTGCAGTACCGTCCTATAATACGATGTTAAAATGTTTTCAAAGGAAATTTACTGCTACTCTACTTATAATAGTTGATAACACAGCATGTCTCATCACTTCCGCTTACTGTTTCGCCATATTTTTTACGGATTTGATTTCTGATGCGTTTATATATCTTGATTTGCACTATATCTGCACAAAAAAAATGGTGTCATTTTTATCTATCTTGATTCACACCCTCGCAATATGGAGTTTCATCCATCATTTGATTTAACAAAAAAAGGAAAGATACAAATCACAGACAAGGACAGGGTCGATTCTGGATGAGAATGGAATTCAGACAAGGCCGTTACACACACGAAAGAAATCGAATGAATAATCAAGCATGACTTATGATCAAACACCTCAAATCAAATTAATAATCAAACGTGACTTGTGATCAACACGTAGTTACATGCGTGTTCATTCAATTTGAAGCGAAACTGCTGTTTTTTTTTTTTTAGAAAGAAAACACAAAAAGAGTGATAAAATTATTTTTAAGTTATGGTTTTATATTAATTCCAAATGCTAAAAATCTTTAAAAGTTACATATGAATTTTTTGCCATAAAATTGAGATATTTAACATTTTGACTTGTAAAATTAAGTAACCAAAAGGAAAACAGATATGACATCGAGAGTAGAGATCATTAATTAAAATGTTTTTCAACAATATTAAGAATTTCTGCTGGGGAAGAAATATTAATTTGAAATATATGTAATATTTTTTAATATTAAAAAGTTTTATTGTCAGATATCGTTTGACTCGTATGATATGATATTAAATCATATCTGAGATCGTTGGAAACTCTTTTAACCATTTTAACGTAGAATTGTGTCTCTTTGTTTTCTTGAATATCAGATATTGCAATATATTTTTTTCCAAGGTTAATAAAAGCAGGAAGAAGTGAAACTGAAGAATGATGCTAGGTTTACGCATTACTTTCGTTTGGATTAATAGGTTTATGAATAAATTTATGCGAGATTGTGTTACTAATCTTTATTCGTGAGACGGATCAGTCCTACTCATATTTATAATAAAAAGTAATAGAAAATTGATCAGTGACAGTCACTTAGTATCCATAACCAATTAGCTATATTACCTCCCAACTGCCAAATACCAAGAAAGTGATTGAATCAAATAATCTAACATACATATAAATATACCACTTTCATTTGTGAATTTCCTTATTTGTCCTTGTTCATTTATTTAATTTAATTTAAGTTAGCAAACAAATTAATAGGTTATCTTAAATGTTTTTTTTGCAATTCATTGTCCATCTTAAATAAATTTGGACATTAATACACATTCCTCTTTCTTTCCTAACTTTTATGCCAAAAAAATTTATTTAATTAAATTTTCTTGTTAATTTAAATTAGCAAATTAAATTAATATGTTTTTTAGGAGTTTTTTGTAATTCATTGTCCATCTTAAATAGATTTGGACATTAATACACATTCCTATTTCTTTTTTAAATTTTAGGCCAAAAAAATTATTTATTTACATTTCTTAGTAAAATCTAACATCTAACATACATATAAATATATCACTTCTAATTGTGAATGTTTTAATATACCCTTATTCATTTAATTTAGCAAATTAAATCAATAAATTTTTAATGGATTCTTTTATAATTTATTGTCTATCTTAAATGCCTTTGGATATTAATGCATGTTGAATTTATCAATTTA